>NW_011887801.1:516158-710086 GCF_000806365.1 Fopius arisanus | reverse complement strand
CCCCCCCCCGGGCGTTCATCAATACATCAATCGATACAATATTCTGAAAACGACTTCAGCGATGTCACCTCAAAATTCCCAACGAAAATTTTCCAGAATCATGTTTTTTTCATTTAATTCACACGTCTCACTCGAGTCTCGAAAAAAATAATTATTAATTAATTAGGCAATGCTCACCAAAAATTTTTTAACGACTTTGTCTCGACCACACAATCATGATTTTCAAAGTTGCAACAATGCCGGTGCTGCAAGCTCGAGGCCAATCGCCACATGAATTTTTTCAATCCTCCCAGCACCATTAATATACCCGAATACGCACTAATTCTGTTGTCCACGCGTTACCACCCATTAGCACAAGCTTATTGTCATATTGTCAATAAATATTTCCGCGATTATACATGTTTTTTCTACGAAAATACCTCGAACGAAAACCGGGCGTCTCACTTCATGGAACACTCAGCCGCCATTTGATGTGCGTACAGACTATGCGCACGCGTCTTGTCGCCTGTACTGGGCCCATTGTTATTCCCTCATGATTGACAATAAAAATCATTACCTCATGATCTAATAGTCTGCGCACATCACAATCACATAATGAGTCCACGTTTTCTAATTATTCGGGGGATTTAACACTGATTTCACGTAAAAATGCAGAGAGCAAAAATCACCTCACCACAAGGACTCGACGCCATCTTGAACTGTTGCGCCGACCAGATGCGCGCGGGATTTATTCTTCAATTAAATAAATCTTCAATTTTTTTTTAAACCATAATAATAAGACTATTTGTGTTTATAATTATTCTAACGATTTTATCCCAATTATTATGAGAATCCTGAGGCTACGGGTATGAATCAGCAGAAAAAAATAAACAATATCCCCAATTTAGATTTTTGTCCTGAAATCCTGAACGACATACGAATCATCACAATGTTTGTCATTATTCAAACAAATTTACCGTAATTATTCTGGAAATTGTGGGCTTGTGGCTGTCAATGAGGTGGGAGATGTGAAAAAACAGGAAGTGTTCGATTCTCCTCGGCATTTTCATCTCCATGAATGAACTGAGATCGTTCCATCTCTACCAGCATCACCAGACAGGACTGGTATGACAAATTGGGATACCTCTGGAGAACGACTGGAGCTACATGGACAGATTATTACTGAATGCATCATAGACTTTTATCCGGTGACAGAGGAGTAACATACACGATAGTCACGAGTTGGATAGAATGATTCTCCATGGCTGTAACGACCACAATACCAGTGGCACATCCAGCTTCTATGCTTTGATGCACAATTCCCGGAGTAAGACCCGGCGAGCCTGAAGGCACAAAGGTACACGTTACCAGTCCTTTGCCAAATGGAACGTACTGTGCTCTCTGCTCCATGTATGTCGGGGTCCATAGGGATGGTAATGAGCATGGATTGTCTCGCCTCAAAGGCGAGTTCATTACACACCACTCAAATCAACGACAAGGACAAGTTTTTCATCACAATCTTTTTTTTTTAGTGCTGAGTGGAGCTGGAAAAACATACAACTGCAGGGGAGGACCTCATGGAGGCACTGGATCACTGCCAGCTCTCTGGATTTTTTTTTTTACCAATTGTAAGAGGGGAATAATCTTTTGGACGACACCGTGGAGCACTTGATCTCTCCGAATTTTTTTCACAACATCCGGAAAATCTCATTCATTTTTTAGATTTATCTTCTATTCTAATTTTTTGGAATACTTCAAGTGGTTTATATTTTTTTATCTTGAAAACTGTCGGCTCTGTTATAAAAGTGTGATAGAATATTTTCTGAAATAAGAGAGGAAAAATAAATTCGATTGCTAAATTGTTAAGGAGAAAATCCAAGAAGATTATTTGGTATTGGGAAACTGAAAGTTGAAAGGTGCTTTGTATTTCGAAATGAGGTCTCCACGTTTTTTAATTGGACATGAAATCTCAAATTGCAGACGATTGCTCATTCAATCAATACTCAGATACTTTTTCATTCTCTAACGAGACAATTTCTCTGGAATTTTCACTGGCTGCACCTCAATATCCTCTCGTCATGTCATTTAAAAGTGTGAATCCACACAATGAGAACAGAAAAAAGTATTATGTGTGAATAGCATTTGGATTTTGATCAAACTCGTGAATATTCAGTGTGAGTATTCGAGTCCTCGACATGGAATTTAATATGCCGCCTAGGATATGGAAAATGGGTACACTGAGATGAGGGGAATTTTTTTTTCTGATCGATCCCTTTGGAATGTCGTTGGTATGTGTCACAAACAGGGTGAATTTTTATTCACTCGTGCCCTATTCAACGATCTTGCATTCATGACAAGAGTACCCTGTTTGCATAAGTATAACGTACTGATGATGTTGAATGGAAATTCTTCAGCATTACGGTATATAAAGGCTTTATTCCCCCATTGAACCGGAGAATCTCCCCCACTAATTATTCTCCATCCAAATAATTAAATTTATAACTGCAATTAAGATCGAAAAATTCAATAATTAATACCCTCAAATAAACCACGAAAAACAACCACTATAAAAATATTAATCGTCCCATTACTCATCACTGATAATTCAGGACGATTTTTATTTGAATTAAAATGAGAATAATTATAAATAATCATACCAATGAGTGGAGTAACCGAAAAAATAAATAGTGGAAGTGCTCCAATACACTTAAATTGTAAAGGCAACAATAAAAACGTATAGATAAGTGTCTATTCCGCATTTGTGATTCTGCACTTCAACACATAACATTCACGCCCAGTCATTTTTCCTCGCGTACTATTTTCTTTTTTTCTTCCACCACTGAAAAGTCATACAGCTGAACTCGCGTTTTCATACGAATTGCTGTACTTAAACCACGATCGTAAACCTCTTCCCCAGCATCCACGGGACTACACATTTTTCCTGAAACTCACGTTTTCTTTTTACAGGTACACAGAGACAGAGCATTACTCGTCCACAGGCAGGGATATGACGGTTGTTTTGCGACGAGCATCAAACAAACCACCCGATGAAGAATTCATGGATGTCGCTTACTATTTTCACGACGGTAAAGTTGTTCTTTTATACACTTCAGTCCTCTACTCATATAAAAGTCATCACGAAGGCAATGATAAAATACCAGAGTTAAAGCAGATCCATATTTTTAAGATGCTCAATACCACTCAGGAATTCACTTTGCATTCCTCCCTGCATCGAGAAAAATTATTCCAATCCAATAATCATTCTGCAGTTGCCAATAAAATATTCACTCGCTCCAATATGAAATAGCCCATTAATTTTATAATTATTTCCACTCATTACTCTTATTCATTTCGTGGTATTTAAATAGCGTTGTTCATTCGGTGTGAATAAATAAAATTTCTGGATGTGGGAACGTTCCTTCTCCTTAAGAAGATATGGATTTTCGCCAAGTGCCACGTCAGTGAAAAATCCCAATGAAACAAGGGGGAAAGCTCTTTTCATCGAACCGTGAATTCAAGTCTCAGCGTGAAAGAATATGATGGAAGTGAAAAAGCTCAACGTATTCCTCTTGTATTCCAGTATTTGGTCTGAGAGACCAAGTGAGTGTGAGATAAAGTGGGCTGGGGTACTTTTAACGTGTCAATAACCCACGTACGTTTAAGAATGCCATTCACTTTTCCAACAGTGTTTTCTTCAAAATAAATCCCACGTTTGAGGATTGTGTGTTGAAGCGAAATTGACGTGTGTGTTAGAGGAAACATTCTTCAACGTCGTAATCTCCACGGTTGTACACTAAAATTTATCCAAAAGTTTTGCACTCCTTCCTCCTGTCCCCCCCCCTCAACTTTCTTTATTCTCACCATTCGAGATATCTGTTTTTATTTCTCCTGGTTCTCTATATTTTTTCTTCTTTTCATCTCTTTTTCTTCCAGAGAGGGAAGGGGGCACTCTACGGCCCTCGAGTGCCTGTGACGTGGAGTACTACGGTCTGAGCTCACCAAAGGAAGGCTGGGTGGTGCACCCTATTTCCAGGCTGTTCACCCTGCAAGGCTCCGTCAAGTGCAAACACCACTTCATTCCAGCCGCTAACCAATCGGCGATTCTCACGGTAGGGGTACCATAAACTACCAAGAATCCTTGGGGGAAAGTGATAATTGTCTTTGAGACACTTGAGGTGATATCGACAGGCTTTCTTAGGGGTCATTTAATATTTCAAGGTGGAGAATGACAATGTCAAACGTCCCACCACCAATCAGTGTATTACTCTCTGTGGAGACAGTGGATGCAGGTGCATGAGTGACAGCCCACTGGATTCTATTGATTATCTCCAGGTTGGCTCGGAGCCTGGACACATCATTATGTGCCTCTGTGGGGATTATCAGGTGATTTTTACAGTTCCAATGGTATTTGTTTTTCAGATGCTATTTTTATTGATAATGTCAGATGAATAGTTATTGATCGATGGAAACAAATTGAACAGTTCACAATAGTGAGAAATTATATATATATTATATATAAATTATATACGGAATATGATCCCGTAGCGAATGACCACTTGCCCACTAATTTCATTGAGTATTTCATTGAAATTCGAGAGAAATATTGAGCTAAACGCAATTGAGTTGACATTTTGTAGAACTGGCTACCCCTGAAAATCCGAAGTTGGACACCCCTCTATATCGAGTGGTCTCGCTCATCAAGATCAGGCTTGGGTTTCAAAGCCAACTACAAATTTGCTGAGAGCGCTTACTGCGGCGATCATTCGACGAGAAAACCCGAGGGTATGATACGCGCTGAGGATCTCAGTGTACCCAGTATCTCCAGTCTCAATCAGTACTATCAACAAAAGTGCATGTGGATATTGGACTCATCAATCGACAGACAACTCATCATCGAGGTTGAATCATTCCAGGACAGTGAGTATTTCGTGTGTCCATTCATTATGAATCGTTGAGTCGTTCTCATTAAGTAAATAAACTACCCTATTTTGGGAATAATTCGACGTTACGGACAAATACGTCCAATAATCCTCGGCCAAATGCTACGATAAACTACCCAGCATTTTGCTGGGGGTAAACAATTTATCGAAACGTTATCTCAAATTCACGAAAACCCGATTGGGTGCAACGTTTATTATTCCGGGATGTGGGGGCTCCAGGAATAGGTCTATGTGTGCATTACAGTGTTGCTGCGGGGTTGAGGGGAGGGTGATGGGTAACAGTACATATATACGGTGTATAAACCATACAGGTTGACATAGCAAACGATACGGGACGAATAAATATACTGTCGTTCGTTCCGGTGCCAGGGCTTTTCCCTCGGAACAACCAATTAAGGGTGGGCGTCGGCAATTAATTGCTGCCGACAGTAGCGGATAGATAACGAAACGAGCAGCAAGAATGAGGAATAAGGGTAAGAGGGGTGAGGGGGGGAGGTGATACGGCAGATGGATTGATGGGATATGGGCGACGTCCAGAGGAGATTTTTACCTTCGGAGAGGGTCGAGTTCAACTCGATACGGCTATTTCGAAACGTTATATTTTCTCGACACCTGTGAAATCGATAAAACGTGTAGATCCGCGGGTGAATAAAAAGAGTCTTCATTTATTATTATTATTATATTAGGATTTTAATATCATCTGGGAGATATGTACGAAAATGTGTTGGATTTCTCTAAATTTCAAGGACCCTGTACAGCCTGGAACCTGACAATACATGAGTACAAGAAAACTGGCGATCCGGTTGGCCAGAGGCTGCATACATTCTGCTCACGGGATAGGCATAAAAATTTTACACTTCCACGGAAAATGAACACCGCGGTCGTCAGGTATGGAATTTGATTTTTCCTTTCTTTCATCTGTAAATTGAAAAAAAAAAATGTCCTGGAGACAACTTGAAGCTAACACTCTGACACAGATTGCAAGCTCTCGGCAGAACGGCGCCTCAGTACGTGATGAAATGGCGAAGTGACACAGTTATGGCGAATACACAAAAAAGTGGCCCCTCGCCAGCACCAAATTACGTATCCGGCACGTCAGTTGCGGTACTCGTTAATCATCACTCTTTTCCTATGGCTCTGTCAACTCTGGTGGTATTTTTATTCTGTTATGGCAATTTCTGAATGTGTGAGAGTCTAGTGTACATAGGGCAACTCCTCGGGCGTGAAAAACAATTCCATTGATCAATGGACAAGTAGCCAAGTCATGAAATGAGATGAATCTGGTAACATTCCTGTTTTTTCATGTTTTTCAGCCATTAATCTGAGGATCTATCAATTTTAGAGAAAAATATCAAAAGGCTTTTTTCATCGGAAACTCAATCACCTGCAAAAAAGCTCTTTACGGTTTTCACCTCAAATCGATGGTTTTTTGGATAAATCGATAATTTGGAATTTGAAAGGATGAACAATCGATTTTTCTCAATTCGTCATTTTGCTACTGATTTTATCGAATCAATTTCTGTAAATAGTATAAATAAGATGGTAGGGACGGTTTGATTAATAGTGCTGGCATTGATTTTCTGTAAATAAATTGTAGATTAATAGAATTTGTACAGAATACAATGAATTTGAAGTAATGGGCAACGTAGGGTAATGGGGAAATTAATATTCGAGAATTCTAGAGAAACGGAAAGACGAATTTTGGCGAACGAGCTTGTGTCCTCGGGCACAATTTCCTTGGGAGGGACATCAGTTATGTCGATGCAATCCAAATGAAATGAGAGTTTGCCAAAATTTTAGTAACGTACACAATTCAGGAAGACGCCAGACCAGTTATCTACTTTTGTCTATTGCTCGTTAGCGATCATGACGCAACTCCCATTAGAAGCAATTTGAATAAAAAAAATGAGACTCCATCTGATGTCCCTCTCACCTGTTATGCATCCCTCAGTGATCGATTAGTTTTTCTGGTAGTCGACCATCGAGGGAAATTAATTGAAGGAAAATTACGTGCGTATGAAAAAATTCAATGAATGACTTGCGTTCTCTCTAAAAATTTCTGATGGATTTCCGATAAATCTCTGATAATATTCTACAGAGTTGGAAGAGGGATTGACTGGAATTTCTGGGGCGAGTGCTGGAATTTAATTGATTCATTTCATATACACGAGAATATGGAATAGGTTCACTATTACATGTATGTATTAATACTCAAACCCAAAACTCCAAAACAGACTATTAGTGAGTACTAACTGATCGATTAAAGGTGACGGTGGAGGTACGAGGCCGAAGCTTCCATAAACCCAGATCTATTTTTTACGATCATTTAATTTATCCTCTTTTTTTAATATTTTCAGCGGTGAAAAAGGCTATGAAATGTTTTATTATCCACCGCTGTACACATATAGATAGTGGCTTCATAAACTTTCAGAGCACCATTTTCGTAAAAGTACTCTTCAGCTCTTTATACATTTTCACAAGAGGCGATTTTAATAGACATATCAGCACTGATAGATATTAATGATTTTTGCAATAATCGAACGGTTATTTATTCTGAAAGGTGCTCACGATCCGATTCGTTGGAATTGAGATTTTTAATACGAAAAATAAAGAGGATTTGAAAAATTCGTCTCGTTCCCAAACCGTCCAGAATACCAATGGAGAATATTGACTCAATTTGATAAACAAATGAATATTTATATTTACGTGTGTTTTGACCTCGTCACAACAATGATGAAAGTCTACAGGTAATTTTATTCATCACGTCGACAGCTCGACGCTTGATGCGGGAAGATATGATGTATAATTGAAGTGAAATTGTTTTTGTTTTTCAACTAAACATCGAAATTGATGAGAATACCACAGCCTCCAGATTGCCGGAATTTTAGATCGATGCAATCTAGAAAGCATTCAGCCCTCGGTTGAGTGCTTTCTAAATTGGGTAAAAGAGAAAATAAATTCTTAATAGAATTCAAGAGAGAGAGAGAGAGAGAGAGAGAGCGAGATGCGCATGAATTGAGGGTACTACATGTTACATGTATTAGTCGTGTATATTTAAGTAAACAATAGTCAATTGTTTTGCATAAAATATTAATAAAAATGAAATGACAACAGTGAAATCGTCGACTGAATTTTTTTATGATAAAAATAATGGCCAATTGGTAATATAAAACAATTCATCTTTATTGAAACATAACACATTACAGGTATTTTACACATCTTCGTTAACACGATTAATTTTTCATTTTCTGCGGATATCCTGAGACGATTGAATTAGGGAAAATAAAAAGATCTACATTGGCAGATTGACGATAATCGTCCTTAAATTATTATGGGAAATTATTGGCACAAATTCGTAGTACGGGAAGTAAAAAATTAATAGAATGATATTGTACATTGATAGAATTAGTTCAACGAGAACAAACTTAACTTTATATTTACATTCCCAGATAATTATGACACTTGATGACTATTATTTTACGTAATGAGAGATTTTTATTTCATATCTCCTTTCAAGAGAGCCTCTCCGATCCCTCGAATATTCTCCACTCCTCCGTGTCACTCTCGTTACATTTTTTAAAGTTTATGAAAGACGTTAATACAACTCATGATACTGTACATATGAAAGAAGCTCAAGAGATATACGACATTAATGGGACATTATGTAATTTCATTTGCTTCCATCCAGTTGTTCCCTAAATTTTATTCTCCATCAAATGACGACTACTCTATCATAATCGAGATAATCGAAAAATTTGATTAGTGCTGTGCACAAGATATGCCAATGATTGTCGAAAAAATCGCTCGGTAAGTAAATTCATCGAAAAATCAAAGAATATTTTCCAAAAACCTTCAATAAAATCAACGAAAACCCATTAAAAAAAAAAGAGTCCCTATCCCTAATTAATGAGCATTTGTTCCATAATTTTCATTATGATGACTTTCAATCGATAGAACGTCCAAAAATTCCTAATTATTACATTATTCTGAGTGACAATCGAGACATTATTAGAAATTCTAGAACTCCTGCTATAAAATTCAGAGTACAGTCACATCTACCCGACAAAAATCGTAATAAGATAAATCGATATGGGCCGAAATCAGAGATATGTGTCCGATAAAAAAAATCACCACGAACAATTATTATTATCCATCAATATAAATCATGTTCGAGACAGTTATTAGAGAGATAACTATTTTATAAATTCCCATGCAATGATCCCACGACTGAGATTAAATTCTCTTCTCCTCTATTTTCTGTTTACGTCGGTGGATTGTGAAGAAAAGCAGATGCTGAATTTAGTAGTCCAAGTCTCTGCTTCTGCTTGCGTTGCTCCGTCATCTTCAAACAAGAACATTAAACTCTTTTCCCTGCATTTAAAACCCATCGGCATCTCAACAGAAAAGCGATAAAGTTCAAAACTCGATATTACCTCTGAACACAATAAAGACTGAAAATTTTACGTATGACTTTTTTTGTAGCTCTCATTCCACTCTGCAAAACGTGCCCCACCAAAAATTTCAGGATTTCTCTCAGTATCAGAAATAATTCGAATTTTCACCCTTTACCACTTCCCTCCCTCCTCTTCTGGTCTGATATTCGATTTCCCGATTAAAACCTCCAAAAATCAAATACTTTCCGAATTTTCCCCACATCATCCATCAATCAGAGAGCAACGTAACTACTGACACGCCATAAATTAAATCCCGCTGATCTCCCCCACCTCAAGATATCGTCTGATAAGTTTACCTAATTATCGATATATCCCCTACCTGATCCCTCAGTTCGGTAAGTTGTTGTGACAGGCACTTAACCAGCAGCTGAGTCGACTCCAACTGAGACTGAAGACTCCGCAATTCCACCTGTTCTCCTTCTCCCTCATCAGCCGCCAGTGATTTAGCACGTAGCCTTGGAAACCAGTCGAGATTACGATCCTGTTGAAGTACATAGAGCTTAGAATTAATACCCGACCACATGACCAGTGAATCCAAAGCCCTACGAACTAATACCTTGACCATGGCGTACACGTATGACTCAGGGCCTGTGAACTCCGTTGGATCCTTCACCTTCACCAGAACAATGAAATAGAGATAATGCCACATATTGTGCTCGTGCTTAATATGTTCCTCGAACGAGACAGTTTTGTTATCAAATGCTGATCTATTAAGTCCACAGATGAAACAAGTGTTCTTCAGGATCAACTCCTTCTGCTGCTTCTCAGATCTCAGATCAGCGAAGGTATCAATTATCACACCGAATATCAGATTCAGAACAATAATGATGACGACGAAGAAGAATAGAAGATCATAGACAACTCTAGCCACGAAGAGGGGCTCAGTGCTTGAGGGAGCTCTGAGGACGTCGCCAATGCCTCCGCCATTTCTCAGCCCCTGATTCAGGGTTGTGACGATGCACATCACCAAGGAGTCACACGCCCTCTCTTTCATTTCACCTCCAACGCTCACCATCTCTGCGGACTGCTTTTCGTTTACCTCCTGCACATACCTCGACAGCGTCTCCGTAGCCTCGCAGCTTCCTGACTCGCAAGTACCCATAGGCACTTGGGAGATTATCTCCTCGTCGACACCGACTAGAAAATCGTCCTTGAAGAACATGTAACCGATTATCGAGAACATGTAGACGAGAATGAGTGCGAGAACTGCTGTGAGAATAATCGATCTACCATTTCTCGTGACAGATCTTATGACATTGAGAAGTGTTTCCTCCCTGTAGACGACGTCGAACAAGAGGACTGAGTAGAAAAATGGATGCATACATATCCCCAGGACGCAGAACATGAGATAAACAGCGTGATACCACAGCTCGGCGTTCGTTATTATTTGCTGGGCACTCTTGGTGAGGGTTCCTTGATTACCAATTATGCTGATCATGTGGACTATCTTGAAGATTATAGTGGTGAAACCCAGGAGCATGAGAGTGGGCTCGGGACCGATGGAGAAGATTAATCTGAGTATTGTGGATGCAGCTAGAGTTCGTATGCCAGTTACCCTGGGGAGGGTGAGGACGATAGCCCCTGAAGACAGCATCACCGTCCAGATGAGACCCGAGAGCTGGGGAATTATCAGTTTAGGCACATTATCGACGAAGGGATAGAAGAATGCCACGATGAGATTTATCAGGACTGCACAGTTGAAGAGTAGATTGCTCCACAGGGACATATAACTGCTCATCCAGAAGAGCATTGGCTGGCCTCGAAGTTTCTTCTGCCACTTCATCTCGTTGAACATATCCTCAGTTCTCTCGAAGAAGTCCGAGACCTTGGAACCCTGATCGTCTCTCTCAGCGGTATGGAGGACCTTCATCTTCGTGTCCAGAGTTATGAGCTCGCAGATCTCGGGGATGGGGAAGACAATTTGCTCGAGGGTCCTGTCGTGTCGGACTATTTCAATCTGCGATGTGTGGGTTGCGTAGTATTTGAGGGCTTTGTTTATTTTTGGATCGGCATTGTTGAGCTCCGATGGGCGGAGCATCGTGGCGAGTTCCTTGTTGTGATGAGCCAGTTGATGGCAGAGGATGTAGATGTTGTGGCCGACCTCTTTTGGGGATACACCCTCGTCGCTGTCGGTGGAGGCGTCGTCCGAGTCTGGATCTTCGTCCAGGGACTCCTGATGGAATGCCCTGCATGCCACATCCACCAGTTGTTTTGGATTCATGTTGTACAGAATTCTCTCGGCATTCTCACTGTCACCTCTGCTCTCCATTATAGCGAGGAGTAATTTACTCGCGTTATTCTTTAACTCCAGGACTAGATCCATTCGAGTTTTACCCAGGGGATTGATGTCATTGAGAATTAGAGCTGTGATAATGTCGAGACCGTTGGACTCGTGCGTTGCTATGCAGTTCTGGTTGTCGTGACAGGGGCCCTGGCAGTACTCTGTCAATGTTTCCAGGGTCTGATTTATGAGGGCTACGTTGTGCTCATTTATGTACAGCCCCAGGAGACCTAGACCGCCCGTCGTCGACCCACAGATGCAGTCGAGAAACATTAGAGTCTCTGATACCAAATTGAAATTAGTTTTATTGTTCTGATTCCGGAGATAATTCTGTAAGTCTCTGTTGTGGTTCTCGCAGAGGAGCTGCAGGAACCTGAGGATTGGCTGCATCACGAGGACTTTTGCACTGAGGAGACCCTCTTCACGCTCTGAGCTGTTCCCTCGGTGTCTGTCGAGTTTCTCAGCGAGCATGTCCTCGAGGGCGTACCCCAGGGCTGCGTTGTTCGATATATCCTCACCAGAGGCTAGGGTTCGCACATTGGCGTAAGCTTGGGCTGTCGAGGCTGCCGCCTGGTTGAGCTCCTCCCGGAGTTCCTCGGTTATTACGATGCCGTTCGGTTTCGTTGACAAACGCTTCTTCGAGATTTTCTCCAGTTCCTTGTTTTGCTCCTTGTCCTCGTGCGCCTTCGCCGCGATATCAGATGTATTCACCGTTACAGTCGCCTTTATCTCCTGCTGGGAATCCTTCATCTTCTCGTTGAAGACCTTGAAGAAGGACTGACTCAGGTCGTCTCCCATTAATTTCGAGAAGACGCTCTTTTGAATTATTGGATTTCCACCCTCCAGCAGCGCTATTCCCAGCTCCACTGCCTCCACAAAAATACTTGGAGAGTGCACACTTTTTATTACTAGCTCTACCACGAGATCAGATGCACCCTCTCGGTCCAGGTGGCTCTGGACCTCGTGCAGTGTTCTTCCGGCTCGGCTCAGGAGTTTCGCTCCTGGGCCATGCGTCACTGATGTGGAGTTTCGCACCCCAATTTCCACGTTTTCCGATTTTTGGAGGAAGGCTTTCCCGAAGTAACGAATCAGCAAGTTGTTCCTCAAAGCCTCACCCTGGGGAAGACAGGGTGAGTTGGTTTGGATTTGAGGGAGGGGTAGCAATCATGTACCAATACTGAGTAGCGGTACACTGTGAGGAAATTTATATCGAAATTTCAAGTAGAAACTATTGTCTCAATTTCAATTTTCAATATTAAAAAAATTCATAGAAGACAATATTGATATTATCCATATTTTATCTATCATTATTTTATTTTGCTCATTAATTCGATTTTTTTCACGATGAATGAGAAATTTTATGATTGAAAATAGAATTCAAGCACTTCTCCCTTGAATCTCAATGAATTTCCGACAGTGCGGGGATGAATATCTGATAAAAAATATTTTTGCACCAATTTTACTCGAAATGGGAAAAATGCACGAGTGCGTTCTGGTCGAGGGGTATAGCATAAAAATACGGACGTAAAAGAATAAAAAAAACTGTAATAATCAAAGCGGGAATCTAATGATTTACCTCCAATTGAAGTATTTATTAATAAAAAGGGACTTCTTACATAAAAATCTATTGCATTACCGTTAGAAATGAATCAGAAAAAAATGTCAACATTGACTTGTGAAACAATTACCAATATAAATATCCAGTAAAAATATAAGAATACAAAATATGAAATAATGGTAAAATACGAGGTGAGTATTGGTACATTCTGCTCCTCGACGAATAATTTAAAAAATAAATAGTATTCGACGAAATAAGTAAAAGCGTCAATACCGTAATCTTCAATTACTGAATAAAATTCAAGCGTGCACTACAGCTTCATGCTGATCAAGCCTAATGATAAAATCCCCAAATAATCTCTACAGACCCATTACTCCCCCATAAATCAACAAAGATAACTCCATCAATCCCCACGTCCTAATAATTCACTCATTTCGAGTCTACTGATCAATTTTTACCCGCTGCAGTTGAGTCATTTGCTGTGTTTGCAACTGATCATTTGATTCTGTTCCAAGTGTCAAATCGTTTCCCCTCTCGGCATCCACTCCCGCATCCACATCCTCACTTTCCTTAGCAGCATGAAAACACCTTTACCTACATTTCTATTCTACCAAAAACAATCTACTCACCAGAATTCCCAACAAACATATCCACGATTATTTAATCTCAATAATCCGATTCTCAAGTTTATCTTGTATTTATTCTTGTTATCCCGACGCTACTAATTGAGATTGAAAAATCTATGTAATCAATCTACTGAACTAAATGTGCGGTGTGGCCACCCATAGATCTTGAAGTAGCATAAAGAAAGGAGCGTTCGTAAATAAATTTTTTATTGCAATTATCTAACAATTAGTCAGCGCTTCTCCCAAGATGCTGCAAATTGCTGTGATTTATTGTTTATCCATAAACCGGTATTTGTCGTTTTAATTCCTGAATTAATGAACGATATTTCGTGCACATTATCGGGATATTTTAATTCACCAACCTTTTCACCGTACTCGGGGTCAATAGCCATCATTTCACGGAGTGTTCTCAGTACTTTGACACAGAGTTTCTCTTCCGTCTCCTCGAGTAGTTTCTCCGTGTGTTTAATTAATCTGAAAATTAAAGGGATCCTTTGCCCTCTTGTCCTCGGGTTAATCATGAATATTTTTATTTACCTTCGAATGAAGCCACCGTTTTCACATCTTTTTCGTGCATCTGTGCCAACGGGGAAGAGCAACTCAGGTCGGTACAGGATGTCCACCAGGAGGGAGAGCTCCGACTGCACGAGGGGCTTCAATTGCTCCTCCAGGAGGGAAACTATGTCTTGAAGTCCCTCGATTATACTTCTGTCCAATCGCATCAACTGCTTCACATTCATTATTGGACATCACCGATTAGTATCGATTATTTATTAATTATTATTTTGCAATAAATGTCCCGAATTCTCAGAGAATATTTACCTGACTCTGACTACGTTCGATTTTCGGCTGCTTTGCCGCTTGCAACCACTTGGTGGTCTGTCTACTGAGCATCGCAGCTTTATTGAACATTGTGGCCACTTGACACTCCAGGTCTGTCGGTATCGCGATGCCTCGTCCCTTCGCTAATTTATTATCGCATCAATTGGATAAATCCATCCCATTAAAAAATTTATTCAAATAAATTTTATCCAATCCAAATAAATATTTCAAATAAAATTCTTCACAACTGAACTCACAGACAAAATACTTGGATTACAATGGGATAACAAGACTCACCAACATCTGATAACGTTCTTATACAATTCTCGACATTAAATCTCTGTCCAGCATTCAACCAGGCGCACTGTGACACCTCGAAGGCAGCATGAAGTAGCTGAACGAATATCGGCTGCCTTGTCTGTTCAATTCAATATAACTCCATCAATAAAATTTTGTGTGACATGAAAATCGGAATACTGATCATGTGGAGATAAAGTTGGAGTTAATAGCGTGTCAGCCAATTGGTTGATTAATCCCACGATGTGAACGTATTATGTACATAATTAGCCAACTCTCGATAGTGGTGAGAAGTAGATTAATTGAATTTTGACCAACACCGGGGATAGGAGACATTTTTATCGTGCTCGTGTTAGTGATAATAATTTATGTATTGTGTCTTATTTATCCAGACAAGTGTTTCTTCTTATTTACTTACAGAGTCTGGGTCGTCGATGATCCTGTCGCACTCCTTGAGATTCCAAAACAGCCTGGCCTCGTGCAGGTGTTTCTATTAGTAAACCCAACCACCATACAGACCCAACGAATCAGAGCACCAATTGTATTTTTTTTACAATGTTCCGTTGAATCATTAGTCAGCCGCAATACATGCCAAAAAACACAGATCATGCCGCTGCCGAAATCAGCAATTATACCAAGCGCACATCAAAGTATCAAAAAATTTTTTACCTAATTAAAATGATTGAAAGCAATGGGAGATATCGAATTACTGCATCTAGTTAGAGGAATTATTTGACGTGTGCTTGATCGACGGAAATTTATTTATGTCATGCAAAGCCAGTGTAATTAATATCCAGTATGAATCGCTGTGATTGTCCAATCAATTACGAATAATTAGTACTTTAGCCATTTTGTGTATTTACAGATTCAACCTTTTTCTAATTTTCTATTGATCTAATTTTTTTATTGTCGGTTTACCTCCAGCTTAACGTCGTTTGATTGAAATGCAAAAGACAATGCAATATGTAATCTTTTGCTTTTTCTAGTCAGTCGAATTATTTTTAAAGTTTTTAGTCATTTTTATTGAGACTACTGCGGAGCAGTTCCCATGCAACTCATCCCAATTCATTTTAATGGCAATTTTTATATTGCGTTAATGAATTTTGAGCTGTGGCTGGGACACACGTGGAAGGCTTTTTCCAGAGTCTAAATTAAAATCAGATGCAAACTGATAAAATGCGATAAATGCACATAACTATTTTTTCAATCGTCGATTTATCCACGAAATTATTAATTCCCGGCGAAAATCTGAGAAGGCATTTTTTCGACTAATGAAATTCCCCGAAAAAAAATATTATTTAACATTTTGAATCGATATTTTTACTACAGTAATTCTCACAGCATTCCACATGCATCAGAAAAGCCTCAGTTTGAGCTCCAGCATGTTAAACTCATTTTCCCAATGAATGATTAACGCTATGAATAACTCATCAATCAATAAATCAATGAAGAGAACATACCTGGACAGTAGTGCTCTGATCGGAGAAAGGGCTGCTGAAGAACGTAGTGATGATGTTCATGAGACAATTGGTGACATAATTCTCGAGAGCGACGTCTGCGTGATTTCTGTCGTGCGTTGCAGTAGCGATGAGACTCATATCGACGATAAACGACTTCTCGAACAGCGACCACATGTGATTCGACGTGTAAATCTCCTTCATTTCCACTTCAGTGTCGATGTAGCAGTGATTCAAGAAGTTGATGTACGCCTCCTTGACCTCTGGGAGGCAGTCCGAGTGAGAGACCATGGCGACGATGTCGTCCAGTGGTAGAAGACTATGACACTTGATCTCAGTGTTAACGTTCTTTCCCATGGTGCAGCATGCCAACAGCTTGACGAGCTCCACGTGGTACTTCAGTGGACTGCTCTCATCCATCCTGAATCTCTCAGACCTCATCATCTCCACGAAATGATTAAAGGATGCCCTGTCGTTGTAAAATACGAGAACATCCTCACCAGCCTGCACCAACTCCTGCATCACCATCTCCTGGCACTTCCTGATGAACTGATTCTCAGCTTTGACTATCGTCTGGAGGAACTTCAAGTACTGCACGTGTTTGCCGTGAGTCTCGATGCAGTGGACAAAGTGCTGAATGACTTTGGCACTGACTTCGTTGCAGAGGGTGGAGTTGTCCTGGAATATACTGCATACTGTCTGAGCCTCTCGTATTCCAGGATTGAGAAAGAGATCCAACTGCTTGTGGAGTAGAATTTGATTCTGCTGATTACCAAGACAAAAATTTTGGAGAAAATCGTGGGCTAGTCTCATCAGCTCATTCATCCTGATGTCCTCCTTGGCATCAAAGGGGACCTGCAGAAGATCGAGAACGATTGTGTGAACCCCCACGTTCCTCAGGAGTCTCTGCTCGTGTTTACGAGGTTTCACTCCACCCCCTGGCACAGCTTGAATACACAATTTATTCATTCTGATTAAAATCTGCTGTATCTTTCTGTACTCGTCTGCCTGCTCCGGATGCAGTGGAGGACCCACGTCCAGGTCTATTGCCGAACCTTTTTTGTCTGATGACGATAACTGGGGGGCTGGCTTCCTAGGAGTCGCTCCTGCATCCTCCTCGTCGTCTTTTGTACTCTTTTTCTTTTTTCCCCCGCTGTGCTCCTCGGTGGATTTCGATTTGTACACCCAGAGTTCTGATTTCTCCACGGATTGACGAAGCACGTCCAGGTCCGCTTTTATCTGCTTGTAGGACTCAACGTCACTATCAGACACTAGCAATTGCACCTGCTTAAAAGCCTGGAGGACCTCTTGTCTTTGACTGAAGTGTCTGAATAATAGATGAAGGGCTCCTGACACCAATGGGGGGTAGTCATGCATGGCTAGATGAAGGAGCACCCTCAGGAATGTTCTCCCACCCTGACCATCGAGATCCAGGGCCACACATTCATCGCTAAAATATTCACACGAGCTGTCAATAATTCATACCAATAATCCGACATGTGCAATTATGACGTGATTACCTGCTGCCGAATATTCCCTCCGCCTGTTGTCCAATGGACTCGAGGTCAATCCCCTTCTGCCCGAGATTGACGTCCCCGGAGGCTTTCTCGTTCTCGTCGAACTCCTGCTTGAAGATGCTCAACAGGCAGGAGATCCTGTAGTCCAGTCGAACGTCCAGGATAAATTGGAGAATTTCAATAATTTTTAGCTTCGTATCCATCACTAGGGGATATTCTTTCTTCGTGGAGGACTTCGGTCTCGGAGAAGTACTTCCCGCTATCACAGGACCTGCCGGGCCCAGGGTAAGAGAAGTCATCACTGCACCCATGTCCCCGATACATCTCAGTACACCACCTTCAGCTAGTTTCATTTTTTTTATCAATATTACATAAATCCTAAATTCAATAGAAAATTCTAACAATTTCTACAAAAATTCTGCTGAACTTCTAGAACTCTCTAGAAATTTCTACAAGGAAAAATCTTGTGGAGAGAATAAAATTTTCTAGGGAGTGGTAATTTAATTTCAACAGAATTTATAACTTTTCCATTGAATTTTTTCATCTGTGGAGGGTTTGTGGAGATCAAGCCTAGATTAATCTCTACAATCTACTTCTACATCACTACAACGAAATAATCTACCAGAACGAACAGAGAATGACGAGCATCAGCTTCTGAGCATACCTTTTGTCTCGGGTTCCCTTTTCTCAGCTGAATAGAAATATTGACAAGCCTGTTAGTGAACGGTTGTTAAACTATTCTCGTAAATAATCATTTCAATTTAAAACCAGAATTGAATGGTCTCCAAACTATGCAAAAATCCTTCCATAAAGAACTTCAAGTGGAGTTAATAAATCAACGTAATAGTTTAACAGCATAACAACACCGACGACCCATTAGTTAAACTTACAATCAATTTCACCTGTAGGTATTTTTCCATCGGGGCAATCGTTCTCTGACACGCAGTCCAGAATACTCAATAAAGTTCTCGTTAATCTTAATAAGTCACTGAAGCTGTAGAATCCGAAATAAATCAAATCACGAGCCAATTTCACCACCTGAAGATAAAATAATAATCCCCTCATTAAACACAAATTATCCCCCGCAGTTTCTCGCTTTGAAATTTTTCATACAAATTTCTCCCCTCGAATTGCGTACCTCAAATGTGAGTTTGTTCTGCTCCTGATCCCCAAAGGACCACATCCTGGCGACAACATTGCACAGATAATCCTCCACAAAAATAATAGTCTGACTGAACCTCGCCCTGACAGCCTCTTTATTCTCATCCGGCATTTTATTAGTATCATAATCATTAATGCTCATCTGCGAGGGGATCTCGGACCACAGCCTGGCATATTTGACGGGTGTCACCTGCTCCTGGGGATCCCTATCAACATGGAGATGCAGCATGAGCCTGCAAAAAGATGCCCTGAGTTCATACGGCACAGTCTCATCCTCCATGCACTTCAAAATCAAATCAATTCCCAAATGAGGTGATAAGCTGTTAAGCGCCAGGTACTGCCTATTCAAACACATATTGCTGAATAGATTCAACTGATGTCTGTAGTAATCGAGGATAGCAGCGTCCTCGATGTTCCCCATTTTAGCGCCCCTGGACAATTCACCGAGTGACATCGACCGTTTTCCATTGTTCCACACGAGAAGTACCTCGAGTTCCTCTAAAATTGTTATTCTCGACTCCCCATCCTGCCTCTCGTCCACCTCCTCCTCGACCTCCACCTGTGTCTTGAACATCCTCGTCTCGATCAAGATATCCTTATTCTTCTCACTGAGAACGCTCTTGCAGATGAGCTCCTGGGTGACAGCAATTGCCTTCTTATTAGAAATACAAAGATCAGACAGATAATCTAAAAATCTCGACTCCCAGTTGAACATATTCTTCCTGACGAGACCCACGAATGTCTCGATCTCAGCAGCAGTTATGTGCTTCTCCAGGAGTTTTCTATTATTATGCAACAGAGCAGTGATGGTGTCCTCAGCGAGAATGTCATATCCAATCTGCTTCTGCATGAATGCAAAGTGTTTGGCAATGTACTCCTGGTTCTTTCTGTAGTCTTGCTGAGATAGTCTCAAAATTCTGTAACACAGCCTGAACATGTACTTGTAAGGTGCATGCCGAGGATCGTTGAGCTCCTCGATCCTCAGGAAGGGTCCCTCCCCAGCAGCAGACTCCAGGAAAGGCGCCTGGAGGATCTTGAAGAGCTGTCCAAGAATGTACTGCTCTCTGAGGAGTTTCTGCCTGTCCCTCACAGCATTCGTCACGATGAGCTCAAGTGCCTCGGACTTGTTCTGCTCATTCTCCAATCCAGCGATGAAGTACACGATATCCTGGAGAAGACTCGTTACAGCTCGTCTCTCGTTATGGGATATAGTCCCCTTCTCCAATTTTCCACTGATGGCAGCGAGTACCTTGCACGCGTCATTGGCAAAATCGAGATCTCGAACTTCTACTGGGGAGACGGATCTCAGGGCAAATGCCTCCTTGTCCTCCTTGCTGATGGCACAGCCAACCTTGGACATCACTGGCTTTTCGTCGTCCTTGTCGATGGGAACACTCGTGGAGTGGACCCAGGTATTCGTGCAGATGTGGTGGAGTCTCACGAATGAGGACTGAGGAACGAGGCTGTCACCCCTCGTCAAGGTCGTGGGATCGAGCTCGAAGAGGGAACTGATCTCGTTGCTGTGGGGCACTGACACCAGACGATAGATAGCACCCGGTGGCTCTCGTTTCCCTTTTATCATCTCTGGAGGCTCGTCTGTATCGATCTCAGCTGCCAGGTATTGCCCTGTCGCCAGGTGCTTGAATCTGAATAAAGAGTTCCAGTGGCCGGCCCCTCCTCTGCAGGGATCGTGCTGCACCACCTCCACCTCCCACAGGGCTTTGCTGCTCGTTGCAGCTGTTGCGCTTGTTCGCCCTGTCGTTCGCAGAAATACGTGCTGCTTCTTCTTGTACTCATCCATCGTCAGAAATTTCTCCTGCTCCGCGTGGAAGAGTCTCACTACGTCTCCTCCTTTGAGTATCTCCTCCTGGTTCTCCCTGTGCTCCATGAACAGCGTCACCTTCCAGGAGGTCGAGGCGTTCACCACATTCACCTCTTTGCAACCTGGATTATCACTCAGCTCGTAATTCGCTGCCACGTGCAGCCCCTGACGACCTGCATTCACTGGCTCCATTATCACTTTATCACCCACCACCACGCTGTCACCATCACTTCGCAATTTGTAGAAGGGCATTATGTACAGCCACGACCCCTCGTTACCGTTTGCATCGAGGTACACTCTCATTGCGTTCTTCTCGAGTAAAGCCGGTAATCTCTTGTTTACTGTCAAGAATTTGTTGGATTTGAGGTGCAGCAACTGCAATTAAAACGTGATATTTAATGTATGGATTGAATTTAAAAATTATAAACTACAATTAATTTTATAATGCGGTTTAATTTTTATTTCCAGAGCTAGATCAATTAACGATTAATTACAATTACTATCATTAAGTTCAATTAAAAAATTTATTGTCCCGTTTATTCATGATGAATCGATAATTGAAATCGAATTATTAATCCAAAATTAATCATCCCAATTTGCTCAGAGCACCGAAATTTCGATTGCATATTTCTTTTCTTTGATAAATGTGAGAATTTCTTTGAATCCAGAAGATGAAAGCGGAATTCTACGAGAAATTTCATCTTCAAATGAATTTCAATTGTGACAGCATAAAAAATGGTAATTCCTCGTAGAAAAAATAATTCTCCCAAGTTTATTTGGTTAACGGTATGAATTCGCTTTTTCTTCTGAACATCTTGAGTTCCTCTTCCACTGGAATATGGCACTACCTGGACGACATTCCCGTACGAGACAACAGTCCCCAGCAACTTCTTGTTTTCAGTTTCATTCTGCTTCTTCTCAATCTCAGCTGCATGATGAAGACGTTTCAACAGGACGGCATCAGTCGACGAACTTCCACTCTGTTTTGCTGCCTTCCAGAACTGCTTCTGGGCGGAATACCGGTTCATGGGGCATATTTTGAAGAGGCAGTCTAATAAAAGCGGTGAGAGTCAGTTAAAATTGTTTTCAATCCGGATAACTGAGAGATTACCTCGGAATTTTTTGGGTGGATTTGATAGATCTCCGGCCTCTGGGCACACGACGCATCTGTCGTCGACCAATCTGCGGAGGATTTCATTTTTTTTAATCTGGAAAACCTTGAGAAATTCTCTGAGAAGAAAAAAATTACTGGAATCTCGATTCTCAGCGGATGCTTATTTATCCTGCTGGCGGCCTTGGGGATATCGTTTGCTGATTGTAAGCAGAAAATATGGAACGCGGGTAATGGGTACCGAGAATACAATGCCTTTATTTTAACACCACGCGTATCGCTTTATCTTAATATTTGAGGTACTGAGAGTATTTACGGAATAATAAGGATGCATTGCTCCATCGAAAAATAGCCGCGCATTCCTCTCCCCCCTTTAATCTCCCTTTTATCTCCGCATCCAAGGGCCATGGCGAAATTTTTGTAATTAACTTTTTTCTAGCTCTCGTTACACTCTACAAAAAAGCTCTCCATAAAAATTTCCGTATCTCCGGTAGATTCCGGGATATTCCTCCATTCCAAACGAGTTCATTCAATAATCAACAATTAAACTCAATAATTGAGTTTTATTTTTTGATATTACGCATTCACAGGTGAAACATTAATTTCGCAAATGTTTTGTTCATGGAAATCAATTCAGTAAATTCATTCTTCAATTAACGATTGTGGAATTTTAGTCCGGGATTTTTTATTCATCGTTTTTTTTTTACTCGAGGGAAAATAAAATGAATAAAATTCTTCTTCAGTCCAAGTGGTGTAGGAACGCCTGAGTTTAAGATCCAATTTTTTAAACGAAGAAACCCTTCAACCAGTTAATAATCCCCAGGTAAAAGCCTCTCGGAACACTTGAATTGTTGGCCCAGGCAACCGCTGAATCGATATTCTGGTGTCAGCAAGGGCGTATTACAGAGAATAGTAAGAGAAAAGGATGATAAAGCCACAGAATGAGACTATAGAACCAAGATAAAACATTTCTACAATCCATTAAACAAAATCAGATCGTGCATACCACTTTTTACACGGAGGTATGCATATAAAGCCATCAGAATACCGAGCGAGAAAAACCGATTATATCATCAATCACTCGGGAAATTCACCTGTAGTTTTCCTCGCTGGCGGGTCAGTGGGCATTTGCATTTCGACGTTTCATCGATTTCCCCTGTCAAACCGACAAAACCCTCCATTCTCAACGGACAAATGAGTCTGGAGAATTCAGTAGCGAAGAGATAAAGGGTATCAAGTCAAATTCAACGAGTTTTCACGGAATATCTCTTAATCTAGCAGAAACAGGAAAAATTTCGTAACGACCTTTTATTTAGCTCTCATTTTTCTGCCCAAAAAAGGTTCTCATGAATATTTCGCCATGTCCGTCAGATTCCAAGATATTCCTCGAAAATCGATCAATTAGTTAAAACGGTTTATCATTTTCCCCTCGACGGAAAAATTCGTGACGTTTTCATTTTGACGTCACGTCCCGGTGGTTTTGGGAGGAGAACAAGTCATGTGCAGTCATCCCTTCACCAGGAATGCGGTTCCCCTTCCGTACAGGCATTTCCGAAATAACAATCTGCCCCAAATTTCTCAAATTTCTCCATAACGCGCCGCAACTCGATTAAATGACGAATAAAATGCGACTAGATAAAATTGAGATCGATAAAGAAAATACAGGACGAAGGTGATGGTGTTATTTCTGGCTCAACTCCATGGAGAACTACCGAGGGGGCTGGAAAATAATAAAAGAAAATTGCAGTGCACGTTGCAATCGCCCGGAAGCACTGGGAAGTGACTTTCTGCGCTTGAAGAAATACGCGGTATATTCCGTCAGACCGACGTCTGAGATCATTAAGAATAATTGAAAAGGGAAGTGGGTCTTAAATAAAGTACGAAATTTATTTGCGAATGGAATTTTCTATTTAACTGAGATTAATCCAGAAATGAGACACTAGAAAAGACATTCTTCACGATAATTCCATTAAATCCCTCCATTCCTCGACGTTCCTTTCCTCAGCGTTCTCTCGATTTTCACCGATTTCCACCGATTTTTACCGATTTTTTACCGATTTTCACCGATTGCGATGGCTGATAAATATACATAGACAATAGAATTTTAATTTCCACATATATTTTCAAGAGGATTTAGTTGTCGCAAATTTTCCCAGTGCATCCCTCGACCTCGAGGATCGTGCTTTATTATGATGGCACTGTCTCCATTCTATAAAAAAATTCCAATGACTTTGTATTATGGCCTTTTTAACCCTCTATCAGCATGCGTTGAGCCTTCAACTTCATCGG
Organism: Fopius arisanus; assembly: GCF_000806365.1. Lineage (NCBI taxonomy): Eukaryota > Metazoa > Arthropoda > Insecta > Hymenoptera > Braconidae > Fopius > Fopius arisanus. Next base: position 685,772 of record NW_011887801.1, on the reverse strand, counting down.
TCCGCAATATGGTTTTATGTACAGTAGGGCGACACAAAGTACATGGGTAACTTTGTTCTTTCCATCAACCGATGGTAGTTTAAAAATAAACACAGTGTTACCTAGAGTAAAACATTTGCTCGTCTTTTTTATTTCATTCCACGGTGTGGAGTACCGAGTGGACAGAAAATACCGGTGGGTAATGCGATACCGGGGAATTGTTTTGAAATTACGTTCTTCGTTCTTTATCGTTAATCAGCGCCAGCATATTCTCCATACGAGATACCATTTTACAGATATTAATGACAGAGATAGCGATGACTCTCGCTAATGCAGGGAATTGATTTCGACTCGTATCAATTGTGGGGGGTACTTGGGGTCAAGTTGGGAATTGAAGATGGAATTATTGTTAAAGTGGATGGAGATTTCCAGAGAATACCCTAATGAAACCAAAGTGCAACCTCCCAACATCGTGGGAAACCCTCCGATGGCCTCAATGTCCATCACCTAATGCTCTGTCACCCCTTCCACATCTTCAACCCCAAGTTCTCCGCTATTTCTAAATCCAATATCATCCTGAGAAGTCTCTCCCCACAATTTCAAATTCAAATCGTCAACAGCCGCGATTACTTGAAATTACCGCAACGCAATTCCGAATTATTTATCAATTTCTTAATGAAGAACTCCAGGAAATGTTTACCAAGTGAAAAATCATCCCCATGATTGATAACCACGTACCCCAATGTTGACAAAAATCCGGAGACATTGCCCTCGGCGTAGAGGCTGACAATATCCCCCAGATGGAGAAAACTCGCGGAGCCGAGGATCTCTCCCATTTCGAAGCTGGTCGCCAGAGTTGATGGATTTTATTCAGGACCGATGGGCCCCTCAGACCAGTGCATCATCCATAATATCTGCAAATGAAAAAAAAATATCGAGCAAGATGAAATCGAGGGCTAGGATGTAGGTCAAATCGATCTGCGATAGCATTTCGTGTCTATTCTCCTCTGAAGGCGCATCACGATAGGGGATCGACGTTTATAATTACCAAAGGAATAGGGGAGCGACTTATTGATCATCATAGCCATAAAAAAAATAAACCCGATAAAAATCCAATCACCCCTTCACCTTTAGCGAATTAAAAATAGGGCCTCCTCCCGTGCATTTAATACTAGAAAATTCGAGGCCCTGGAGATGATCGAAACCATCACCTTGACATTTCCTCTCAGTCATTTCATTGTAATTATTCTCGGGGGATTAGCGCCTTGGCATCTCTCGAGCATCATTCCATTTTTGATATCGGTGTGATAACGAAATTGATAACTCTTTTCAAAACCGAGTGCATACATTGTACATAATTCCGTGGGTCACTGACATTTTTTTTTTCAGAATTACGCAACGTCCAGGCGTACACGTGAGTACCGGATTGATATCGGATGTCCCCAGATATTTTTTTCTGTTTCACATTTTATTTCTCGCTATTTTGGATTATCATCCGCAGAGGAAATAATTAAATCCGCGAAACACAGAATGAGGATTACATTCGATTCAATAGCTCTCGTATTTCGGTATGAATTAAAGCACAACGGTAGCTAAACAATGGGCATTGGAAACTGCTCTTGACAGGTTTATTGTTACAGTGGATAGACACTGAAGAGTTATTATCGAACAATCATCGGGGAAGTTGAACGAGACGGGTAGTGATAACTCCTAGCACCTGCACGTTACAACAAACGAGAAAAATAATCGTCACCGGGAATTGGTTATTCCGCGTCTGATTAAAAACTTCCGTCTTCACTCACCCTGAAATGGCTAAACCAATACCGAATTTTTCCACTCGCAATTACTCAACACCAATCAATAACTTAACTCATTATTTTAACGGACGTCAGGGTAACGAGTGGATGATATTGAATAAAACTCATCCGACGACAAATATACTGTCACGAGAGAAAAAAAAAATGTCGACCTCGTTTGGTCTTTTTACTTTGACCGATGGACTCTTTTTCTCTGGATTTCAGTTGTCCTCGGGACCGGCCTGTCAACCAAGGGATTTAACTACTTGTCCGCACATTTTTATTTTTTTTTTTCCCTCTCCACAGCGAGTACTAGTGGATTACTCCTAATTATCGGAGCTCGTGCAGACGATGTATTCGTGTTACCTTCCTCGGTACGTATCGTCAATAAAGGCTGTTTGACAAGCAGAATCCCAGTGACGAGATATTTCATTTCCCTACAGTATTTTTCCTCGACTCATGTGCGGTAATTAGTGATGGAAATAATGAGGGATCGGCGGTACCGCGTACTCCAGCTATTTATGTTTATCACCTTGAACAACTCACTGAGGGATAAACAGAGTGAATTGGAGTTTAGAGGGAGATGGATTGTGTTTGTGAGGATTATTTAGATATTGCGATGACACTAACCATACGGTGGTCCCGACATTACTGGGCGAACGTGGTGCATTCGAGCTACTCCAGGACTGGAGGAGCATCAGCTGGGGGGACAGCGGGGAGGGTGCTCCAGTGACATCCAGCGGTGGATCATTGAAATTTTTCACTTTTTAAATCGACTCGAGAGCTTTTAAGAGCAACTTTAAAAGCTTCAGTCCATTTCTTTAATTTTTTTTCCTTGTCAAATCGAGTTTGAATAAATAAATTGCGTAGTCAGAGTCGTTTTTAGGGTTTTGGTAAATCATTTATTTGAAATAATATATTTTGAGGAACAATTTTTAATGGATTGGAATGAACCAGTTTTCCTCGGTCACTTCGTGAATATTTATGTGGTGAGTATTTATATCTAACCATAAGTTATTCATCAAGTTTTTAATTATTTTGTTCGGGGAATTTTATAGGTAATTTATTACGTGTATTTGAAAATTAAAAATAGTTTCAAGTGCTTCGGGAATTTTATGAGTAAAATTCAACTGCTTTTCTGTTTAGATTGGAGCACGGAATAATCAGATGTGGAGAATTATGAATTACGATTATTTTTGATATTTCAGGTATTTTTGGATTTCGAAGTTTTTTCAAGTTTTTTATTTTCTCAATTCTTTCGAAATCCAATAAAAATTAATTGCAATATTAAATTTTTGGATCTGGGAATTTTGAGTTTTCCCCTGGGGGAAAAATCCCTAGGTCCGCACCTGATGTATCGATTGTAATCATATGACTGCTGGGCGTAGTGAGCAGTACTCCGAAATTTTCTCTTCCATTTCCAAAAAATAAATTGTATATTTTGGAGTATCTTGGAATAATTGTGTTAATCGTAATTCGTCATGAAAGTTTGTGGTCCCAAATACGCCCTGTGCGGTCTCATCGTATCCGCCTGGGGAATTGTGCAATTGGTAATGAGTTTTAACCTTCATATTATCGTACCCTTTGGAAACATGAGTATCAACGAATTTTTTAACTTTGTATTTCTCAGCTGCTTATGGGTATCTTCTTTTTCGCTCGAAGTGTCGCCCTTATCGAAGACATTTCCTTCGGTGAAGAGATATTGGATACACCAGATAAATTCTACTTTGCAGCTGACAGAGGTTACACTCAAAATGCCTACAATTGCTGGATTGCTGCCTGCATTTACGTGCTAACATTCTTATTCTCTGGTCATCAGTTTTACGTCAACTCTAGAACATCACTCAGTGTTTAAATAAATTGTTCAAGATGTTTTAGGTTTATTAATCACTCTCGCGATCGGGGAAGCCCGCATCCTCAGTGAGAGACGATAAATCAATTCAGTATGGAAGGAGTTAAGATTTCAAGTGAAATAGCTCTGAATCTTAGACGGATATCGAAATTTTTCTCTCGACCATTATCGTAGAGAATGAATTGTAAAATTTAAAGAAGACCCTTCCAAAGTATTACGTATCTGTCTTAGATTCAAATAGATTCCTCGAAAGCTCACCTATTAACTGAATTCAGAGAGAATGTAATTGATTTTATTCTGTGTAGATGACATCGGATGAGAGAGAGATAATTATAATGTGTAGAATATTTAAATTTGTCCCGATTTTGCCCCGTAGGTCTCATGTGACTCCATCAGCGAAATATTGAACAGAAAATTGTAAAGCCAATGGAGACATTCCGTAATTCTGTTATTCGTCAATTTAATTGTTCTTTTTATTGTTAATTCATCGTTCACCGGAAGTTATTCACGTTTTTGGAAGAGATAAATGTAATCAAGAAATGGAAATCTGCATACATGTCAAGGGAAACTGTATATTGATAGTAAGGAGAAATATAAACGATATTACATTATATCTGCGTGTCTATTTTTATCGCCTCCCCCATTCCCATTATCATCGAAAAATATAAATTAAATATTAACTCCCACAAAAATCATTCTACTTATGATACATTCGAAATTAATGAAATAATTAATATTATTATTTGAATTCCCCTCGCTTTTTTCATTAGTCGCCGCATGGAAATTCCCAGAAAAATCCCTGAAAACGTGGGTCGACGTAAAATGTGACTTGATGTAATTCACCCGTGACACCCGGTGAGTATTCGTCAAATTTATTTCTAAAATGTGCACCACCAGCAGTTATTTCAATTCACGCCAAACAATGAAAAATATCCATACCAACATTGCATAACAAGAATGCCGAGAATAACGCTCGAACAATATCAGCACAATAATTCCCTGTGGGTGGTTTTTGGTTTTACTACCCATTCATTATTCTCCAGTCATCACAAATTATTTTATCCCAGGTGAATAGAATGACGCAAGACTGATTCCCACGTGAAAATGGCTAGTGAACTTGCTGAGGGGATTTTGGAGTACGTGGAGAAGAATGGGGATGTAAATTCCCTTGATTTAGTGAACGTCTTCAAGGAGGATCATCAGAAGATCATTGGAGCTGTCAAAAGTCTAAAGACACTGGATAATATTATTGATGTTGAACAAGTAAGTCAGAAGAGATGGGAGCCAACAGCTGAGGGAGAACATGTAATCGAGCATGGGAGCCACGAGGCAGCTGTCTACAAGGCTGTGCCAGAGGGTGGCATCCTCCAGGCTGAAATAATGAAGTCAGTTCCATACGCTAAAGTTGGATTCTCCAAGGCCATGGTGGCTGGATGGATAAAGCTGGATAAAGGCAGTGGTAAGCCCACAGTAACTAGGAATGTCCCCTCCATCGAGGACACAACTCAGGTGCACCTCAAGAACATCGAGAGCCTCTCAGACAGCATCAGGGCTGAGTACAAGAAGAGAAAACTCCTGCAGGAGATCGTCATCAAGAGTGTAATCGTCAGGAAGGGGATGAACTTCGTTACCAAAATCGAGAAGCAGGAGGCTGACCTGACTGCTGATCTGCTAGTCAATAATTCGTGGAAAGAAAAAAAATTCAAACCGTATAATTTCGATGCTCTGGGGGCAGCGCTCGATGTTGGACATCTTCACCCACTCTTGAAAGTGAGAACAGAGTTCAGGAAAATATTTTTGGAAATGGGATTCACAGAAATGCCAACGAATAATTTCGTTGAGTCATCCTTCTGGAACTTCGACGCCCTTTTTCAGCCTCAACAGCATCCAGCTCGTGATGCCCATGATACTTTCTTTATATCAGACCCAAAATTAACGACGGAATTCCCTCAAGAATACCTGGAGAAGGTGAAAGAGGTCCACAGCAATGGGGGGTATGGATCAGAGGGATACAGGTACTCCTGGAAGATAGAGGAGGCCCAGAAGAACCTTCTGAGGACTCACACGACAGCTGTCTCGGCAAGAATGCTCTACAAGCTCATGCAGGGTGGGGAATTCAGGCCGGTGAGGTACTTCAGCATCGACAGGGTCTTCAGAAACGAGACCCTCGATGCTACTCATCTGGCCGAGTTCCACCAGGTCGAGGGAGTTGTCGCTGACTACAATCTAACCCTCGGAGATCTCATTGGAACTCTTTATGAGTTCTTTAAGAAGCTGGGGATCGATAAGCTTGAATTCAAGCCAGCTTATAATCCATATACTGAACCGAGTATGGAAATCTTTTGCTTTCACGAGGGGTTAGGAAAGTGGATTGAGATTGGGAACAGTGGGGTCTTCAGACCGGAGATGCTCTTGCCTATGGGTCTGCCAAAAAATGTGAATGTCATCGCCTGGGGATTGTCCCTTGAGAGGTTAATTCAATTCTTATTATTTCTTTTTGCTATTTTGCTGGTTTAATTTCACATTTTAATGGGTTCGAATTGAATTTTTCAGACCCACGATGATCAAATATAAATTGAATAACATTCGAGATCTTGTCGGGCCCAAGGTGGACCTACAGATGGTCTACAACAACCCCATATGTCGTCTAGAGAAGTAAATATCACTTTATTACTGGAGGTATTGAATGAATCTTACAAATTTTTTATTCACTCATTTTTCAAGATTATTCAATTATTTTTGTTCAATGGATGTAATTGTTGTGCTTTTTTTTCAGAGTCGCAGGCAACTCCCAAAGAGACAATAAACGTCGGGAGAATGAAATATCCACAACCGGTTGTTGGGATAAACCCTGGATGAAGATTGAAAAAATTGAGAAACAGCACCTCGTAATCTTCTGCGATCCTAAACATCCCATTCTGTGGCTCGAGGCTTTCATCAACTTCACGAAAAACTCCATCAAGACTTCAGTAACGACTCATCTCCATTCATCAGTTCATAAAATTCCTCTCGAACTCCAGACCTTCTGTTCGGACTTCAGGAATTTCCAGGAGTCCACTGATCTGTCGGTCATCTTTATCTGGAAATCAAACGGCGTCGATCCTCTCTTGAAACTCGATGGAAATCGAGAAATATTCGGTCAAGTGAACATTGCACGGTATTTTAATCGACTGGTGGAGCAGATCAATCCAAATTTATTGAGGTACGAGAGCAACGGGCCACTCTATGCCAGTAAAATTGATGGGGCTCTCGAAAAAATCCACAATGCCCTGCATCATTCCAGAGTACCAAAATTACGTGAATCTCTTAAATCGAATTCCCGATATACCTTCGAGGAGTTATCAATAGTCGATTTGATACTAGAAGGACAGAGATGAGGAATTCGAGGGGATACAAAAAAAATTGTAATTTTGTACTGATAATTATTACATTTTTTTGAAAAATTCACGAGGGCTCACGATTGTCTACTTTATTTCCTCGAAGTTATTATAAATTTCGTTACATCGATAATTGAGATAAATTTTTATTCGACTTATTCCACTTTCCTATTTTTTTTATTATTGAAGCGAATCTTTGGAAAAGCGGATAAAGAAAAAAATCCAATTGCTTGTTCGTCGCCTTTGTTCTTGTGAGTGGAATCATCCGATATGAATTTCTCCCCAATAAATTAAACTGTTATCACTGTTCGAGGAAGGTGAGTACCGTTACTCATCTATTTACACGCTGCATAAAGAATAAACCAGACCACCAAGAGATTTATATCGCGTGCATTAATAATCAACAAAGACTGAGCGTCAGAGAATATTTATGACTGTCAATCTCCCAAAATCCCAAGAGCCCCACAAAAATTCTCCATTTGAATTCCATTTAAATTGTATTTTTTCTTCCATTGAAAAAAAATGCAGATTTCTTCCTGGGGAAACCCCTGGCATTTTACCCATAAAAGCGAAAATAATTCCTCATTTAAAATCCATGACTGCTTGGATGTGTGGGTATCGGTACCGAAGTGACTCTCAGGTCTGAAAACCCATGTTTGTGATTATTTGTGTGTTCAGTTGTGTTCAGTGTTGGAGCGAGTACAGTGCACTCTCGTCGAAATAATCCACACCTGGTGCATCAAGCACATTATTCCCATCATCGAGACACCAAGTGTCCCCCAGGCCCCCAAAAACCCAAAAAAACCCATCCTCAATTTCATAAACAACTTGAAAAATCCACAAATCTCGATCTAAGAATTCCGCAAAACGTTCTAGAAACAAAAATAAATAAATAATCGAGTATCGGGCGACGACTGGTGGTGGCAGTATGCTCTACACTGTCAAAATGGCGTTGATCACTTCAGATTGGCGGTGAACATTGGCGAAAAAAGTCCACGATAAAATCAGTGTCTCACTAATTTTCCAGAGAAAAGTGGAATAAAAAAATCAATCAATCCAGGAAGATATTCTAGTTTATCGTTGTTCAGTAGCGATCAGTTTAATTTTCACCCCAATAGTTTGAATTCCCCTGACACGAGGCACAACGGAGGAACGTTCAGGAGGCGTGTTGGAACACGTAAAAATCACCGGATCATTTTCGGACGGATTTTTCCAACATACTCAACATAAACAATAATAAATCATCGAGTATTGCTCAGCAATGCTCGTTAATCACCTCAATATAGTTCCTGACAGTTGCATCGGAATTATCGTGAAGAGGGAAGACAAAGGGACGTCATCAATAGTGAGATACGTCGCCAATAACGCTTGTGACCCTCAAGTGAGGAGTCATTAGGTAAGTTCTACTATTTTGTCATTATTCTTCATAATTCAGGAAATTTAGCATTATCCTAATTTTTCCCCGTCCTGGGAGGTCCCCTGGATATCCTGGAGCTCATCTGCATGTCGCAGCATCTCGTGAGGGCATTTGAGATTTTTGGGAAAACCCCCAACCGCCATTCTTATTGACAACGCCAAAAAAAATGGAATAAAAACATATTTAGCTCAAATATATCAACAATTTGGCGTGTCAAGGGAATTCTCTCTCGTTTCAATCCACGTTTTGGAGTCCTCGACGTCATCAACAGTTTTCCTCTAGTTTTTACTGTTCTCAGAACCCATTTTTTTATTGCTGCACTAACCTATAATGACTGTGCAGTTTGAGGTGTCTCAGTGAATCTGTTTCGGTCCGTTGATTTGTGCTCGAAAGAGGTTGGAATTCCACTGGGAGAATCCTTGACCCCGTACGAAAATCACCGATAAGGCAACATCTGCGAGCAAAAGTATTCACTTCTTGTGGAAAAAAAAAGAAAGTTTTCATTTTGTTGACGTTTCGAAATGGCGACTCCACATTCCCTGGTGATGTTCGGTTTTTCCCATTCGTCGGGGTGACATTGAAACAGCCATGGCTCGTTGAATTTGCACGTCGATATGTGCCACCTATTGCATGAAATAATGCCATCAATTTTTACCTATTCCTCGGAGTTAATCTATTACAATTTCAAATAAAGAATTACCCAAGTATATTCATCGGTATTGAAATATCAGTTTTATTTCTAGTGGTTCAGGTTAACTTATTGATAGAAAGATGTCTAAAAATACTCGTAAGGACATCAATCATGGCATCTTGGAACGATTATTTGTAGATTGGTAACGTGATGGTTTTATTGTTATTTATTTCAGACCCCTTTTAGACAAATACAACCTCCAAAATGAAGATCGATCGCAGCAGATTGAAGAAGTGTACTTCGGAAGTGCCAGCAGAATGTCAGGCATTGATAAGTAAATTGCGATCGTGCTCCCACACCGAGCTCCTCGAGGAGTTGAAGCAGATCGACGCCTGGACATTTGGAAAATGTGAATTATTTCACTGGATCGATGTCCTGGACCTTAGTGACAGTATCCTCGAGGAGGCATGCGCCCGCAGCCCAGACAATCCCTGGGAATTGGCGTGCGATCTTCCTCAGAATAGAGAAGCTAAGGAGCTTCTCCTCTGGGTCCTCCACTTCACGACCCTTTTGATTGAGCACTCATTTTCACGTCACCTCTACAACAGCATGGAGCACCTGGTCACCCTGCTCTCCAGCTGTGACATGCACGTGGTCCTGGGTGTTCTCAATCTCCTCTACATGTTCAGCAAACGCAGTAACTTCATCACACGTTTGAATAATGACAAACGACAGGCACTGCTGAGTCGATTGAATCACTTGGCTGAATCCTGGGGAGGAAAGGAGAATGGATTTGGCCTGGCTGACTGCTGCAAGGAGCACCCGGACAAGGCCTTCCCCGTGAGTGCAACGACACTTCACTTTGAGTACTACGCTGAGAATCCCACGACGTCCTCGGAGGCTCAACCCACCACCCCCAGCTCTCGCAAAACCAGTCAAACAAATCTCGTTACATACATTCACATCGAGAATGTTGACAAACTTGGAAAAACACCAGCCCAAATAATGAACGATCTTCTGAAGTATTACAATGTACCTCAGGATCGACAGATGGCTCTTTTCACTCACATTAGACTTGCTCACAGTTTCTCAGACTACCGCAGACGTCTGCAGTGCGTTCAGGCCAGACTTCAAGCCCTCTCGGTTCTAGTGTATAGTCATGCTCTCCAGGAGAATGCCCACAGCCTTCTGCATCCGGGACTCCTCGAGGAACTCGTCGAGCTGCTCGAGCTGCCTCATCAACATCTCGTAGAAATTCGAGCAGCTGCTCTCAGAGCATTAACCAGCATAATCCACCTGGACAGGAATCCACATTTCCCTAAGAAACCAGGGTCACGGCTAAATATGATTATAGATGTCACTGGAGCGAGCTCTTATCACGGATTTCTCCCAGTTCTCGTCAGAACCTGCATCACAACACTCACATCACCGCAACCCGATGGACAGCTCTTTCCTTTACCTCTGGCAACTGCTCTCTTCAGTTTTCTGTATCATCTGGCGAGCTATGAAGCTGGGGGAGAGGCCCTCGTTTCCTGTGGCATGATGGAAATTCTTCTCAAGGTTATCAATTGGCCTGGAAGTGAACTCGAACACATTACCTTCGTAACACGGGCTGTCAGAGTAATCGATCTCATCACTAATATCGATATGCAAGGGTTCCAGGCGCACGGAGGTCTAGGAAGTTTCATAAATCGATTGGACATGGAGGTGAACGTCTGCAGAAAGGAGCAACCATTCGAGATCGAGCCCCACATGTACAATCAGGAAGTTGTGGCCATGAAGGATAAGTCTGAGGGCCCTGAGGAGGCTGGACCCTCCGGCCTCAGCAGCATCGATGAGCGCGAAGAAACCTCGAATCCTATGGAGTTTTCAGAGGACGAAAATACAAATTCAAAATTCGAGAATAAAGGAGAGCAGAGGACTGAGGGCTCGGGGAGGTCTGGCAAAACTTGTCTGCCTCAGAGAGCAGCTCTTTTAAAATCCATGCTGAATTTTTTGAAGAAGGCTATCCAGGATCCCGCCTTCTCGGACAGTATCAGGCACGTTATGGAGGGTGAACTGCCGTCCTCACTGAAACACATTATCAGTAATTCAGAATACTACGGGCCATCATTGTTCCTCCTGGCGATTGACGTGGTGACAGTCTACGTCTTTCAAGAGCCTTCTCTGCTGTCGTCTCTGCAGGATAATGGACTCACCGATGTTGTCCTTCATGCTTTATTGATTAAGGATGTGCCAGCGACCCGTGAAGTGCTGGGCTCACTTCCCAATGTGTTCAGTGCACTGTGTCTCAACCAGAGGGGCCTCGAGTCCTTCGTCAAACGACGACCTTTCGAGAAGTTGTTCAAGGTACTCATCTCACCGACGTATCTCTCAGCCATGAGAAGGCGCAGGTCTGCAGATCCCCTTGGGGACACAGCATCCAACCTGGGGAATGCAATGGACGAACTTATGAGGCATCAGCCCAGTTTGAAGGTCGATTCCACAGCAGCTATTATCAAACTTCTCGAAGAACTCTGTGTTCTAGGGTGTGATCCTAGGTATGTATGCTACAGGGCTGCTAATAAATCAGAGAACTCTCCATCGAACTCGAGCTCTGGTAGTCGACAGTCCTCAGGACAGTCTGTTGGGGTTGGGGTTGGGGATAATGGAGCAGGTGGAGGAGGAGGAGGTGGTAGTAGTAGCGACGAGGAAGAGGAGGACGAGGAGGAAGCCAGTACTAGCTCTCATCCCCACAGGGAGGAGCAACCTTCACCCTCTCCAGTACAACCTGGACCACCTCCTCAGCAACCTAGAGAAAAAACACCGATAGCTCTTGTCGATTATATTCACAATGTCATGAAATTTGTGGATGCAATACTGAGTAATAACTCGACTGATGATCACTGTCGTGAATTCGTTGCGCAGAAAGGGCTGGTTCCACTACTGTCGATTCTCGGGCTGCCTAATCTGCCGGTGGATTATCCGGTGGCCCAGGCTGCCCAGTCAGTCGCATCGGTCTGCAAAAGTATTCTCAATCTTGCTCATGAACCCCTCGTCTTGAAGACAGGACTACTTCAGTTAAATGAAGTATTAAATCTTCTGAAACCACTTCACAGTCACATGGAGTCACCAGGAGGCTCCGTCCTTCTCCACGAGCTCGCATCAGCCCCCAACTTAGAGACTGCATTCACGAGTGACACTGCGACTCCTCTACTCCATGCCATGAATGCAGCCCATGGCTACGTCGTGATGTTCGTTCACGTGTGCAGAACGAGTCAAACAGAAATTAGAAATCTATCGATGAATCACTGGGGCTCCGAGGTGGGCCTGTCTGTTCTCCAGGGTTTATCCGAGCTATACATGTCCCTTGTCTGGGAGAGCACTCTCCTACTGGCCCTGTGCAGCGATGACAACATTCCTCCAGGCTGTGATTTTGGAAAAGAAGACATGGATAAATTGATTCCAGCGGAACTGCGAGATGCCGATGCATCGACCTGGCCCAGTACCTCCGCGGACATGGGCAGCAATGGTATGACAACAGCGATGGAAGCATTGAGCACTGATCCACCTCCAGTGTCAATGGAAATTGATGATAAACCGAGTACAAGCACTACTGGACGAGCATCTCCCAGTGCTCATCAGTTGAAATACATAAAGCCCCTGCTAGGGGCGTCATCGCGGCTTGGACGAGCATTGGCAGAATTATTTGGCCTCCTAGTTAAACTTTGCATGGGCTCACCTATTAGACAGAGGCGTGGTCAACAGCTCCCAATGATGCCCACAATTCCAAATTCTGCAGCACGTGGCGTAGCCTGTGCCCTGAATTGCCTCCTCACCAGAGGCCTCTCCTGGGGCAAATTGCCACCCTCGCCTATCCCAAAATTCAAGCTGACATTCCTCATCTGCTCGGTGGGATTCACCTCTCCAATGCTGTTCGATGAGAAAAGACATCCTTATCACCTCATGCTCCAGAAGTTTGTGCAATTGAGAGGACAGAGTGCATTCTTTTCCACTTTTCGTTGGGCCTTGTCTGGGGGTGGACAATTTCCATTGTCAGAGGGATTGGAACACCCAGACCTGCCCGATGGCACTGGGGAATTTCTCGACGCCTGGCTAATGCTCCTGGAGAAGATGGTCAATCCCAAGGCGATCCTAGACTCTCCTCACGTTGGATTATCCAAGTGTACAGGGGTGTACAATCCTTACAAATCATTTGACCCAATAAAATACCTCCAGAATGTTCACAAGAAGGCGTTCGACGCTGTGATGCTCATGTGGGGGAAGAAACCCCTCAAGAATTACGGGGCCAGGATGACAGAGTCAATTTTATCGATATTGAGGCATATCCTGAGAGGTGAGAAAATTATCAAAGAGAGGACTGAAGAGGAGGAAGGAGGAGAGGAAATATCGGGAACGAGTACCAGTGGAACCGCAGCGACTAGAACAGCCACCACAGAGAGAAGAGAGGATCCTGAGGCTGATGTAAATCCTGAGCACCTAAGACAGCTCATGGATATGGGATTCAGCAGGGCTAATTGTGTGGAAGCACTTCTCCATAATTTGACTGTGGAACAGGCCACTGATTACCTTCTGTCTCATCCAGCTACACTTCGCAGGCCGGAAGCACCTGCAGGGGACACATCGACAGGGCCTGTTATGGATCTGGATCTTGTTGATGACCAAATAATGTACGCTATTGCCATGAGTCTAGGGGATAACGATCCCAAAAAGGCTTCAGGGCCTGAGGAGCCTGTCAGAGACACTCCAATCACCGAAACCATCGACGATTTCACTTCTACTGCCCTCGAACAGTGTCTCAATCTTCTTGATCTTATGCCTGATACTGTCTACAGGGTCTGTGATCTTCTGGTGACAATAACTAAGAGAAATGGGGATGAGTGGAGGGATAAGATGCTGAGACATCTCATCAAGGAGATCGACGAGCTCATGGATCATTTGATAGGCATTGCCCTTTCCCAGGATGAAGATGCTGGAACTAAACTCATAGAATGTGAGGAGGCGACGAAAATTGCTGGAAGGATATACCTCTACACTCTGTTCTTCGAGGGGACCTTCCAGGAGATGAGAGTCCCATGTGCCCAGATTGTCAACGAGTGTGGAATACTCGATCAGCTGGTTCGTCTCCTGGTGATCAGTGAGGGTCCACTAACAGCTATGAAAAACAAAGTTGCGAAGGAGAGCAAAGACGGTCAACCTGTGGTAGCTAAAACTCCAAAATGGCTCGCTCCACTGCTCCTCTTAATCGATCGTCTGGAGAAGGTAGCTGTTCTCACTCAGAGGAAGCAACTGATGCACAAGGTGACCAATAGAGTGTGGAAGTGGTTCGATCTGAGCACTGGAAAATGGACGCCTTATTCATCGGTTAATAATCGATTGATCAATGATGCTTACTGGGCTGGTGAATCCAGTGTAAGGATCAATTACTCGAGGAGAAGATACTTGATAACATTCTCTTGCATGACACAAGTAAATGAGGACAGCGACAACAGGAGGCCCATTACCATGGGTTTCAAGTTTCAGAATTCAAATACTGAGGAGTCGAGCTCGAGTTCTGATTCTAATATGGATACAGAGGAGGTGACCACTGAGGATAAACGTAACACAGTGATCGAGGGATTGGATCCTAGCATTGCTCCTAGTATTGTCAGGGCTTGTGTCAAACTACTGGCAATTCCAGTTGACAGGGACACACTCCATGCTCTCATGAAAGTCTGTTTACGATTGACTCGAGACTACAAGAATGCTGAAGTATTCGCTAGAGAGGGAGGTGTTCAGCTTCTCCTAGATATGACTCAGGCAATCAGTTTCATAGGGTGTATCAGTCTGAGTACACTTCTGATACGTCACACTCTGGAGGAACCTCGAACCCTTCGTCTGGCGATGGAGAAGGTCGTAAGGAGCAGAACCCAGGCGAATATACCCCCTGCCTATAAAGAAATTCTCTTCATGACAAGGCAAATCAGCAGTGCCGTCTGCAGAAATCCTGAGGTCTACCGAGAGGTCTGCGAGAATATTCTCAGGGTTGATATAAGTGTTCTCAAGAGGGACGATGTTGACAATCGCCTGGTGGTGAGGGCCCTCCCCCCTAATCACTCATCAGCAATGCCAATGGCTGAAGATGTGGCTGTCTCAGTCATTCATGATCTGCTCGACGCCCTCATCAAGCCGGTGCCTGTTTTCCCTGACGATAATACCCCAACACCCACTGGCAGCCCCGAGAAAAAAACAACAACATCCACATCGACAACACTTGGAGTCTCCTCGACATCAAGACGCAACGAAGTTCGAGGGAATGCAACTGCCAATGGGCCCCTCGACGACGATGATCAGATCGTTCCCCTGAAGATGTCCAGTGACTACTTGAATAATGGAAAAGTCGAGCCTGAGGAGGCAAAAAAGCCCCTCCTCCCTAAATCAGCTATTCTTAAAATGTTAGCTGAGGCAGTGAGATCCTACGGAGCTGTTGCTAATTTAATCACCGAACACAGCTACCGAGCTGGACAAAGTGAGCTGGTCCCAGAGGACGTTTCTGCCCTGGCATTCCTCCTCGACAAATTACTACCAGCTTCCCCTGAGAACTCTGGGGATAGACAATGCAGCAGCATGGCCAGGATGCTAATAGCTGCAATAGCCTCGTGCAATCATTCCCCCGATGCTCAATCCAGTCTCGTTACTGAAGTCAAAGCTGCACTCACCAGAACTCTGGCACAGCCTGAAAGCTCTGAGAAACATGCACAACTCCAGCTACTCATTGGCCTCATATCCACGATGATCGACAGCTGCCCACCTACATCTCACTCTCAACTGCGAGCTCCACTCAAGGTTCACCAGTACAATAACGTTAATTATATCGTGAGAATCATGCTGCGGAAGGGAATCATAACAGATCTGGCGAAAATTCCACACAGTCTCGATCTCTCCAGTCCCAATATGGCAGGCACTATAAATGCTGCTTTGAAACCACTGGAGACACTCTCCAGGATCATAAATCAGCCCATGCCAGGGGCTGTCAACAACAAATTCCCTAAACCAAAAAACAGAACTATTCAGGAAGAGCCCATAGGCGATCAGACTGGAACGACTACTTCAGAGGCTACTCATGCTGTGGGAGAAGAGGCTAATGAAGATGCCGAGAACACTGAGCATGACATATCGCTGAATGCTGAGAGCCTGGAGCCCACCTCTGAGAGCCAGGTGCACGAGGAGGGGGATGAAGCTGCTTTGGAGGACATCATGGATCAATTGCTCGAGAGGTATGACGATTTTCTTGGTTGAGGGGGGGGTTTAGAGGTAATGGGTAATGGCTCAGTATTGATAATCCAGTAGTGTTCTGTTCTCCAGGGACGGCTCTGCCGTTGCAGAAGAACCCACGTCCCGTTCCCATCGACCAATGGATATCGATGACGAGGGTCTCGCTATGAGAGATGCTGAAGGGGATTTCGATCCCACCAGGGATACAACCGTAAGAGTAACGTCGCTTTTTTTATTCGTTCATTAAATTAGGGAGGTTCAGGGAATTTTTGGAGTTTCTTACATTCTCATATTTTCGTTGTCGAATAACCCGTTATTTCATCAGATATATTCACCTCGTGGATGATAAACTCTAGGAATTCTCCTGAATATCTTTATGGAATAAAAAAAAGACTACTGAATCTAATCGAATAATTGAATTCCCAGGAGGACCTGATGAGTTCGGATTCAGACTCAGATTCAAATCCATCCGATGACAACGAGGACGACGTTCAGGACGACGAGGATGAAGAGGAGGAGGAGGAAGAGGATGACGATGGTGAAGAAAACGAGGAGGAGGAGGAGGATGAGGAGGAGGGCTCCTCGAATTACGAAGAAGACGGTATGGACTACTATGAGGACGTGGGTGAGGGAATATTCAGAATGCTACCATCAGCCGAGAGAGACGGCAGTAATGTCGTTATGATTCAACATAATTTTGATAATCACGAGAACAATTCCACTACTCCAGCGTCAACGAGACAGAATCATCCATGGGGTTTTCCACTGCCACTGGGGCTTTTTGAAGATCTTCCATCAGTGTCAGAGTCCAATGGAATTGGCTCACACCCATTGCTGATGGCCCAGGGTAGTTTAGATACGGCGAGTACACGTGCCCAGAGATCTATTCGCCAGAGGAGATTTCAATACCTCCACCTGGCCAATTCGAGAAATGCAAATCCTCCTGTTATACTTCAAAGACTTCTTGTGCCAGCTGCTCAGTCTCTTCCTCTATCAGCCACTCAAATGTTGGCTTCCAACTTCAGGGATACTAGAGTCGTCCTCATGGATAATAATGGTCTGGGAATATTCTCGAATCAAGAGGAGGAGCAGATAGATTTTGTCGATCAATCTGGGTACCTCTTTGGACCGAGTCTGGCAGCGACTCTCAATAATATTCCCACAGCACTTCACTGGTGGATCGAGGAGAGCAAACAGCTCGATGGTGATTCTCAACCAGACTGCTGCGTTGGTGTTGTTCACAAACTCGTTCCCGGCCTCGAGAAATACCGAAATGTCGAACTAGCTGAGAGGAAGGACAAACGAAAGAAACAGCACGCTGACAAGGACACAGATAAAGAAACCAAAGAGAAGGAGAGTTCAAAACCACGTGAAACAAATCCAACGAATGCCACAGCAAGCGACCAGGAGCAGACATCAGGCTCTCTTTTGCCGATGGCTGCCGAGGATGCCCTCGATGTCTCAAGACGTCTTGCCGATGCTGTGGAGGCAGCAGTTGAGGCTGTTCGACAGGAACGTAATCGTGATGAGAATATAATCGAGGTCACTGGGGACATGGAGGTCACCCTCCCAGAGGACGAAGTCCGGGCTCCTTCAACACCGACACCTCCTCCTCCCCCACCTCCCGAGGAGAACCGATCATCACTAGCTGATCATCATGCTACGCTGGAATTGGCTGAAAGTATTCTCGATTCTGTACTCCAGCCAGGTGCTGAGGAGGCAACAAGACTGCGAAGACTGACGACAAATCGAGAGCCTGACGAACTGAGTTTGAGTCGTTCCACCACGTGGCTCACTCAAGCACCCGTTGAGGAGGATTCCCTCGGGGTTAATCCCAGGGAGTCGAGGGATCCTCACGCTTGGGTCCACAGATTTTTGGCTCTCGAACAATCTCGAAGAGAGAACAACGCTAATGTCCCTCAGGACGCTTCAGCTTCGTCATCGACAGTTGAAAGTGCTCCAGTGAATGAGCCGCCATCGTCCACACAGGCCCCAGAGCCACAGACACAGTCCCAATCCGAGCAGCCACCGGTTTCCATTCAGGACACAGCAACTGCTCAAGAAAATCGTCAAGATTCTCAACCGCAGGACTCTGCTGAAGGACAGCAGACGTCCTCATCAGAATCGCAGATTCCTGATGGAGTTGACCCATCATTTTTGGCTGCTTTACCCGAGGAAATGCGAGACGAAGTGATCGCTGAACAACTCAGGCTTCAGAGAATTCGTCAACGAGCTCAGGCCACGGTCGTCGAAGAGGTGACAGGCCCAGTGGAGGTTAATCCTGAATTCCTTGCTGCGCTGCCTCCCGCTATTCAGGAGGAAGTTCTGGCTCAGCAGAGGCTGGAGCAGCAGAGACATGCCGCTGCCTCAGCAAATCCAGCAGACCCTGTGGATGCTGCTGCATTTTTCCAGAATCTTCAGCCCTCACTACGACAAGCTATACTCACAGATATGGAGGAGTCACAGATGTCTGTACTCCCCCCCGACCTCGCTGAAGAAGCTCAGAACCTACGGAGGCAGTGGGAAGCGAGAAATCGTCACATGATGCAGGAGAGATTTCTCAGTCACGTCAGCCAGGGCAACACTACCCTCTCAAGCATCCTCAGGAACTCTGGAAGAGGTCGAGGCAATCCGAGGTACGCAATTTCTGGTGTCACACCGCGAGCTCAGTGGAGCTCGTGGAATCACCGAGGAGATACCACTCTAGGGCATCAAAGTGCTGGATTGAGACTTCGTGGGAGACAACTGCTGGATCACGAGTCGATGGCTTGCCTTCTGGTGCTGCTATTCGTTGACGAGCCGAAAATCAATACTCTCAGGCTCCACAGGGTCATCAGAAATCTCTGCTACCATGGAAGCACTAGAGAGTGGGTTGTTAGAGCCCTTTTGAATATTATGGAAAGAAGTAATGATGAGAATAAAGAGGCTCTCACTGATTTCACTGGAAAATTCAAAAGGAAATCAGTTCATCCAGCTATCGACTACTGTTCCCCCAAATTGTCAGAGTCAAGGAATAATTTCCAGTCGTGGTTGAACATCAGCATCGATGCAGCTCTGGGATGTCGAGCCAATGTTTTTCACATTGTGAGACATGGATCGAAGAAGGCTGATCGCCAGGGAAATATTATTGCTATTCATCCACAGGCAGCTCCCACTGTTTGCAGACACACCTTGGAGCTACTGATATCACTGGCCAAGAGTTTTCCAGGGTACTTTGTCCCCACAAAATCGAAGGAGGAGGAGAAACTCAAGGAGAAGGAGTCAAGTGTCAAGGAAGAGAGTGGAGCCAAGAGCAAAACAACATCGAAATCCACGAAGACAGAGATGCCAGACTTCTGGGATATGCTGCTTAAGCTCGATTCTTGCGCCTCGAAGAAGGGGAAATCAGTCGCCAGGACACACTCCAGTTCAGCAATTGGTGCTGAGACAGAGCAGAGTCTCACATCATTCGAGTCCTCGGCGTTTGGACAATTAATTTCAATGCTCCACTGGTCGGTCGTCAAGAGGAGCTCCCAGCTGACTGACAAACTTCTTCGTCTACTGTCTCTCATCTCCATTGGACTGACTGAAGTAAATCCCTACAGAAGACAGGATGCAACTAAAAATAAAAAAGTTGAGCCCAGTAAGGAGCAGAGTGTGGCAGCTCCCGAGGGACACCTGAGGCTCGCAGTGCAAGTTCTCACGAGTAAAAGTTGCTCTGAAGAGGGTCTCGAGGATGCCACTGCACTTTTACTCAATCTCTCCCACTGTCCAGATCCCACCAGACAATTAATCCTCAAGCTTCTACTCGAAGGAGCCATGGAGCTAGCTAATATGGTTTGTGAACATATCAACGAACTGATGAAAGAGCTCAAAGTGTTGAACCGAGAATTGAAACGAAGGAATTCACTCGAGGACCAGCCATCAACCAGTGGAGGTTCAGCACGAGGCATTCTCATGGACAGATTTACCATGGACAATGTCATCGTCACAGCCCCAGCTAAAATTAAAGCAGCCACTGACCTCCAGTTGCCCTCAATGAGTGCACTCGTCAGCAAGACATCTAGTCAAGCATTTTTCTTACGTATACTCAAGGTCATTGTGCAGATCAGAGAAGCGGTTAATCTGGCGAACAAAAAGAAGAGTGAGAGTGCACCTGGAACGAGTGAGACTGCTATGGAGACAGCGAATACATCGCAAGTGCAGGAGTCGGCTGTCGACGATAACGCAACGGCTGATAATTCAGCTATGGAGACGGCTCAACCAGTTCAGGAATTACCAAAACCCTCAAACTCCAAGGCTGAGGACGATAAATCGACATTACCACTGTTGAGTGAGAGCCTGGTCTTGGATAGTTTATGGGAGACTCTCAGTGCTTGCCTCCTCGAGCTAGAACACACTCCTGATCATCACGCTGTCCTCGTTCTCCAGCCAGCTGTGGAGGCATTTTTCCTGGTGCACTCCTCATCGAGCACCTCCTCCAAGGATCGCAATAACGAGACTAATAATGAAACTCGAGAAGCTGTAGCCGATATGGCACCAGTCTCCCCTATTTACTCCGACTCAGATGGAACATCTGCCAATGAAATATCAAATAATTCTGGAGCCTGGGACCTCGCACCAGCGCCTACCAAGACTTTGCCATCTGATCAGCTTAAGTTCCTCAAGTTTGCTGAGACCCACAGGACTGTTCTCAATCAAATACTCAGGCAAACTACAACGCATCTAGCTGACGGGCCCTTCAGTGTCCTCGTGGATCATACGAGGGTTTTGGATTTTGACGTCAAAAGGAGGTACTTCAGGACTGAGCTCGAGAGGATGGACGAGGGCATCAGAAGGGAGGAGCTCGCTGTTCACGTGAGGAGGAGTCACGTCTTCGAGGACTCCTTCAGGGAGCTCCACAGGAGGAACGCTGACGAGTGGAAAAACAGATTTTATATTGTTTTTGAAGGAGAAGAGGGACAGGACGCTGGAGGACTCCTCAGGGAGTGGTACGTTATCATCTCCAGGGAGATATTCAACCCCATGTATGCACTTTTCACTGTTAGCCCTGGCGACAGAGTCACTTACATGATCAACTCGTCATCTCACTGCAATCCTAATCATCTCTGCTATTATAAATTCGTGGGGAGAGTCATCGCGAAAGCTATCTACGATAATAAACTTCTCGAGTGCTACTTCACGAGGAGCTTTTACAAGCACATCCTTGGAATTCTCGTCAAACACACCGATATGGAGAGCGAGGATTACAGCTTTTACAAGGGACTTGTTTATCTCACTGAGAATAATATCACGGATCTGGGGTATGAGCTGACTTTCTCGGCGGAGGTCAATGAGTTCGGGGTCAATGATGTCAGGGATTTAATTCCCAATGGGAGGAATATCGTCGTAACCGAGGAGACCAAGCTGGAGTACATTCGGCTGGTTTGCCAAATGAAAATGACGGGAGCCATTCGAAAACAATTAAATTCATTCTTGGAGGGATTCTACGACATCATCCCCAAACGACTAATTTCAATATTCAACGAGCAGGAACTCGAATTGCTTATAAGTGGTTTGCCAAATGTTGATATCGAGGATCTGAGAGCGAACACAGAGTATCACAAGTACAGTCCCACTTCACTACAGGTAATTGTACAGTCCGTGGATGTTATCACTCGTAATTATCGTGTAATTAATATTTTTTTTGTGGGGAATTAATAGATTCAGTGGTTCTGGCGAGCTCTTCGTGGTTTCGATCAGGCCGATAGGGCTAAATTCCTTCAATTCGTCACGGGAACCTCTAAGGTCCCTCTTCAAGGCTTTGGAGCACTGGAGGGCATGAATGGTGTACAGAAATTCCAGATTCATCGGGACGATCGTTCAACTGATAGATTACCGTCCGCACACACATGGTAATTATCCCCTCATTAATGTGTCTAAAATCGAAATTATCTAAATCGACTTGTCCTTTACCTATTCGCTACTCAACAAATTACTTTGAATGAGTTTTCTCATAAAAATCATTTAAATTACAGTTTCAATCAACTCGATCTGCCAGTCTACGAGACATACGATAAACTGCGTAGCAATTTACTTAAAGCAATCCACGAGTGCAGCGAGGGATTTGGATTTGCATAAATTGTATTTAAAAAGCGATAAACCCACCCGATGCAAACAATAACCCAATTACTTCATGAATTAACACAACCCCCAAGGCTAGAAAATTCACAACAACCGATGAAATTCAATGTGAACGCCAATCCTTTCGTTCGTTATTTAAAATATTTTTTTTACACGATATGAAGAAAAAAGACAAGATGATAAATAAACCGCGAGCCGACGAAATAAATAGTTCCACTCGGTTATCGGTGGATATACATAATTAACTAAAGCGTATGTACATACATGTACTCATTTTGGGGGGATGTAATTATAACTGAATCACTGTGCAACGCTTCCCAAATGTCAGAGTTTATTTTGTTGAAGAAAAAAAAACTGAAAAAAAAAACGATAAAAAAAGGTAATAAGTAAATTTTTGCAAAAGTTTGTGCAGAGCTTAAAGTTGACTTTGAAAATAGCGAAGGAAATGAAAAAAAAAACAATGATTTAAAAACAATAATGGAGACTTTAGTTAAGAAATCGGTCGTAAGGATTAACAGTTAAGTTCATTTGTAAGCAATTAATAAAGAAAAATTGAAAAATAATGATAAAGTAGACGTCTTAGATCGTTGAGGGATACGAGCGCATCAAGGAAATAAGTTGTAAGATATTGGCACTTGATGACATGCAGTGATCAGTGATTATGATTAGCTCGATTATCAATTGGGGTACTTTGTTCTTTTATTTTATTTTTTATCCATCTCCCTGTTTATTTTCGGGCCAAGTGAAAGCGTAAGACTGCAGAGATCGACGCGTTGTAAGTATGAAAGTGTGAATGCTAACTAATCGTGACAACAGCCTAAACAAAATTACAAACTCTTTTTTTTTTCCAAGCGATAAATCCTGTCCCCTCATGACAGATGGTTGTACACTATTTAGTATTAATAATTATAGATAATTTTTAAATGGTAGTAGCTCATAATTTTTAAGTAATATCATTTTAATATTAATCATTCAAGGAAAGAAAATTGTGATGTTATTAAAAAAGGGAAAATAACGAGAAATACAACAAAATATCATTGTGTTATTTTTTGGGTAGTGAGTACTTCGGGCTTGTAACGAGAAAAATATATTATGTATTTCGTATTTACAGATACACACGATTGATATATTTCTTTTTACAAAAGAGGGATGAATGATAAGATGATTCCTGTTATTATTTCGGTGATTTTTGGTGGGTTATTGACTGTAGAGACCCATCCACAGGTGAAAACAACAGGCGTTGACGAATCCTTCGATCAGACTGTGGATTTCACTCAAGTTAAACGGTGAACTCGTCAGTTCAGCTGATTTTCGATATACCGCATAAAGTTCCTGGATTGCAATAATTGGGAATAAATAAATTTCGAGTCAATTGACAATTAGAATTAATGTGAATAATAAAATAATGTGAATTTATTGATAAGATAACGTACCCCCCTGGATGTATGCAAATCAATCGTCAGCATCATGAAAGCCTGTAGATAACTTGGATGCAGTATCAAATGATGAGTAACATTGCCATCAGGTGTGCTGAACTGCTTGTGGTGCTCCTGGTACTTATTCTGCAGTACTTTGGCGAGGGTCTGGTACCACCCAATGGGCTGATTAACAAGAGGACTCAGTCTTCCATCGAGTGCAGAAAGTGTCTCAGCCTTTGCCAACGACTTGAGCTCCATAAACTCAGCATAACTCATCGTCGATTTGTTCTCCAGTAATTTATTCCACAGAAGATGGGTTCTGCAGTGGAGTGTTCCCCTCTCTATCATATTCGTGATGTGTTGTCTGGCGGCCTTCGCCTGAGAGATGATGAGCTGCTGCATCAGCTGTTCATGCGAGGAATAGTATCCCAGATAATTAATAGACTCCTGACGAATCTGCATAAAATGAGGGGATGACTCTGGAGTGTTGCCAACACTAATCAGAGGCGATGGTGGCACTGGTGGAGGAGTTGGTCCCATCTCCCTCTTATCATTCTCGTGGTGATCATTTTTCTCTCTTACTGAGCTCGCCGAGTCAGAATTGCTCTCATTGTACTCAGAATCCGTGTTGCCATCGTCCTTGAGGCTCTTCTCCGAGGAAGGCACTGGAGTTGTCGCCCCAGACTCCAGGAAATTCTCCACCTGAGCCCCAGTCGCTGTCTTCACAACACTGTATACAGTCCTGAATTTTCCCAATTTGTTATTCTCAACTTCTCTCTTCGGATAGAGCTCTCTCTTACTCGTTAATATTAGATAAAATCTGAGACTGATCTCTGTCTTCTCGATCTGGGGCGATTGGTCCTGCTTGGAGACGATTAGGGCGACCGTAAAGTCATCGGTGTACTTGGTGTCCTGGGCGTCGCAATAGCTCACGAGAGGAGTACTCTGGAGCCTCACCAGGACGTATTCACTGTCCCTAGTATCCTGGGAGTCACTCGTCATCCCAAACACCTGCATCCCGTACGTCTTCTCGTGGGATAATAAATAAGAGTAAAGAGTGTGTGCCGGCGTTGTTAAACTGCTGACATTGACGACATCACTGTACACCAGGTTCCTGGCGAAATTCGGGGCTTTGCTGTAGTACTTTATGAAGTCGTCCAGGAACTGTGTCAAGTGGTATCCCTGCTGCAGGGACCACTGGCCAGTCCCGGCGATGTACGAGTGAATGCACCGAAGATGAAAGTCATACGTAAATGAGTGAAGGTGCATATTAATTATAATCTTATCACAGGCATCGACGAAACTCGACATGAACTGATTCAAAGATCCAGAGCTGGATTTTGTCTGGAGGCGATTGCACTCGATTACGTGGAGCTTAACGATGAAGAATGGCTCGGAGAGATGAATCTCGAAGACGAGGATTCCCCCCAGCATTGATTTCTTGAGGTAACACACCTGGTGTGGATCATCAGAGTTGCTCGTGTCACCGTCGATCTGGACTGGGTGGAATCCCAGGAGTTGAAGGTACTGTTTGTACTCAGAGAGCATCGAGGCGCAGAGTTCCTGATGCCAAGCGTTCACTGTTTTCTCGGAATTTTTATCGAGCTTCTTGTAAAGTTGGGAGACTTGGGAGCTGATCGGAGAGATGGAGGATGGTGGGGTGAGGGAGTGGTCCCTGGTGGCTGCTGACTGGAGCCTCCATTGAGGCAGAAAGAGGATTGGGGTGTGACAATAATGAATGAGTCTCGAGTGTTGTTTGAAGGTTTTGAGTGTGAGCGCTGGCATTGGGATGCTGGGTGCTGCACTCCTGCTCTGCCACATGGAGTACAACTTCGTGAGGTCCTCCTTCGTTTTTCTCTCACGTTGGTGGAGGTCCTGCAGATCGCAAATACCCTTCACAACAGGATCTGTTGTGTTGGGAGGGTACTGCATACTCGGTCTGGCATCTCTCATCACTTGACCCAATAATCTGTCCCACGAGTACTGGGGAACGGACTTCATCAGCTGTCCACTCCTCCTCGGCCACTCCTTACCCTCTGCTGTCAGGGGAAACCTTGAGAGAGTCTCCAGGTCCGATATCTGGTACTGGGGACTGTGATCATCGCGGTGGTAATTGTCACCTGACTGATGATGAAAAATCCCCAATTTCTGGAGGGTAATGCTTGAGAATAAAATTGATCTCGATGACAACCAAGTGGCCAGGCTCGTCGTCTGCTTAATCAACTTCTCCGATCTCTCTTTTGACCAGTTGTACATGTAAATCACCACCTGGTGGCTCTCCACCTGGGCCAGTAGTAATCGCTGGCGAGGAATGAAGGTCGACTCCTGAATGAGGGGATTAAATTTCTGGAGAAGTTTCTGATCCTTCGGAATGAGGGACTCGGAGTCAGGAACATCGCTGAATGAGGCTCTCCACTGGTTGAAATTCCTCGCTACCACCACTGCCTTCGTAAAGGATCTCTGGTCGTCCTGAGGGAATTCGTATGGCACGTAAACAATTTCGTCTTCGTTTCTCGCCTCCAGGGCTTCTGTGTTTTTATCGATTCTAAATGGCAACCTAGTGGATTTATCGATGGAGTCGTTAATAACAAATGGTTGTGACTGTCTCAGGACGAAGCTTCGAGTGGAAGTCTCAGGGGCATTGATTCGGATTAAATTTTGGAGCTCCCTAACGATCGTCGGGATAGGATGTCTGTGCTGAATATTAACCACGTGTTTCTTCACAGAAGGGACTCCCATGTCCAGAGCAAACTGGAACCAACAGGGAAACGTCCTATGATAAATTTCGTGCAATTCTCCATCCTCCCCCAGGTCGTCCACCCCCAGTCGTCGATGACTCTGAGATTCTTTCCTCGGTGAGTCCTCCTTCAAGCCCTCCACCAGTTCTTTCTTCTCCTCCACTGGAACAACAGTCAGTGACACAGGAAGTAGAAGGTATTCAGTAACTAGATCCCACGTTGCGTACTTTATCGCAGCCCTTAACTTCTCCACGAGTGTCTCCAGGTACACCCTCCCCTGTTTCCAAATTCTGAACTCGATGGGTGAACTTGCTGACGTACAGGAGCTAGTGCCCTCATACGCGTTCGTGGAGACGACGTCCTTGAACTCCTCAGGGGATAAATATCCAGGGAATTTTAAAAGGCAGTCAGTCTCGTTGAGATCCTTGGAGATGGCCATGGCGATGCAGGCGATCCCTTTGTTTCCACTCGATTGACTCTGATTATTCAGGAAAATATCGGTCTCGGGGACTCGCTTGTTAGATCCCTCGGGCTGTGAGTAGTCCTGGAAATGATAGTGACCTCTTGGGTCTGTGTACTTGGGTATGTACAGGAACTGCAGGATATTCTGCCTCAAATAGTAAGCGAGTGCGTCCATGTGAGAGACGTAATAAGGCTGAATGGAGAATTGAACGTATGACTCTGGGGATCTGTAGGGCTTTTGGATAAAGTGAACGTCTGCTGGTGTCAATTTGCACATTGGATTCCTAGCTAGCATCACAGATAGCACCTCCAAGATAGCGTCGTCCAGTCTATTATGGAGAACCTGGACTAGCTCCTGCTTGACTTCAGCCCCAGGCTCTGATATACCATGTACCATTAGCACAATGGAATCATCGCATTTGCTCAAATAATCCGAGTCCTTCTCCCCGAAGGATCTGACTCTGGGTCTGGTGTCGTCGGTTCTCGATTGGTCCAGTTGTACCCCCGAATTTCTCGACTGGGACAGTGAAGCGATGCTACTACTCCTGGAGACCATCAACTTCTCATCGGACTCTGATAATTTATTCTGCAGGGGCTTGCCATCACCAGTCTGCTCATGCAGTCGAAGGTAGAAAACATTGGAGTTATTCTCCCTGTAGACGAACATGTTGTTTCGGTTGTTGACTGAGAACCTATTGAGAACAACGTGCAGAGCTTTGATTCCTCTGGACAGCCCTGACCTTCCAGGTCCTGTTTTTAATCGAGGATGCAGGTGGAAGGTGACTTCCCAGACGACTGAGCACCTGAACATCCCTGGGACCATATTCACGACTGATTCGTGTTTCAGGGGCATCCCAGATTCACTTGTGGAGTCTGCCCTCCAGTTGTGATCCTCGTGGGACTCTGGCTCCAGCAGAGAATCACAATTCCTCGTATCGTGTAGGCTCTCCAGCAATAAATATTGATTTACCCTTCTGCAAATGGCAGTTATCTGTGCCACCACCATCTTCTGCACCTGTCTGTATCTGTCCACCTCGGGGGAGGCAAACTCCAGAAATCTGCAGTGAAAGTAAACATTGACGTGGTGCTTGTGCACTTCGAGGATCAGCCAGAAGTTGGGGAGAGTGTCCCTGCGTTTGTCGAGATCGACTAACCAGCAGCAGTCGTCCTCGGAGTTGCTGGAGTCACCCTCGTACCCATCATCAGTTCCTGGGCGGCCCTCACCGATGCTGGAGATCTCCGAGTGACACCCTGGGGGATCTCCAGAATCTTGTCTCGACGTTCTGCTATTCACATCCTGGGGACTGTCAGAGTCATCCAACTCCACTGTCGATCTCTCCTCTTCTATCTCGATTTTATCCTGAATGCTGGTCTCAGTATCGTTCGTCGTCTTCTCGTCTTTGATGAAGTATAAAAATCGCTCGAGTTGCTTTATCGTGTACCGGTCCACCTCCATCTTGATGAGTTCCTCATTGAATTTCGGCGCACTATTGCTCGAAGAGAAGACGAACTGCAGAGGCACCTTGTCAATGTGACAGCTGGTTCTTCCACTTGACTCTGACACGTGTTTAGCGACGAACTCCAGCGTCTCCTCTGTTGGGGGGCTACTGTCAAGGAGTGCTGTTGCAATTTCATCCCTCAGAAGCCACTCGATCTCCAATCGCAGCTTGGAAATGGCGTCATGCTGGTGATGAGGTAGATGAGCTATCCTCTCCCTCAGGAGAATATCCTCTGACAGTGCTGTATCGTTCCCAGGGCTACTCTCACTCTCTGTTTTTAAACTTCCCACTGGTGAAGCACTACAATATGACGTTGTCCTCAAGGCCACCCTCTCCAGACTCACCTCCAGCACCTCCTTGGGTAAATTCAGGCAGATGATGTCCAGAGTTATCTTCACATTATTAAAATCAGACACGTTGTAATCTTCCAGGTGTTGCTTGAGTTCAGCAAAACACGTGGGGAGGAGTTTAACAGGAATACTCGAGAAATTCGATCTCGAGTGAACTGAACAGTTGAGCTGGAGAAAGAGGGGCTGCTCTTTGGAATTTCTCTCGTCCTCACGTAGATCACTGATGAGGGACTCTGTTGAATCGTAACTGGATAGCTTGACCTCGTCCCTCAGGTTGGAGTTGGGCCAGGTGCCATTCGAGGACACTGTCTTCATCTGTCCCTCGAGCTTGCACTCCAGTTCTGATGGAAATGTAAAGCCCTCCTCCAGATCATCATCACTGTCAGATCTATGAAAGTCCAGCCTGTCAGGATTATGAAGAGGAGAGCAGTAGTAGAACTCTGGATGGGCGGGCACCGGTTTAAAAGCCACCTGAATTATCCTCCTGAATTTATCTCGAATGAGATTGTGCAGGGGTTGATACTCAATGCACGAGCTGTAGTCCTCGTGCTCCGATCTCCGGAGGTGGATCGATGGATTCAGATGTTTGCAGACTGTCTTCAAATACTCTGTAATATTTATCTCGATGAGGGATTCCTCGCACTGCTCCACAGCAGCCTCCATGTCCTCGTAAGAGAGTTGAAGCTGGAGGGAGAGTGATTTGTAGACAGCAACGACGAAGCAGTGGCAGTGAGCCAGGTTCAGAAGTTTGCAGTGCTCCAGAAGGCTTCTCTGGTCGTTGAGGCCATTGTCAGAGTCTTCGCTCTTAGGCTCTGGAGATGCTGACTTGCAATCATTCGAAGACTTCAAGTTGATGAACTCCTCGTGGAGGTTCTGACCAACGGAAAACGTGTGATTTTGGTAAATGTCTCTTGACCTGGGGTACTTCAATTTATTGATGAGAACCTCGATGAGAAGAGCCAGGGAGCAGTCGTACACGTACACAGGGAGGATCAGTCCCGGTTTAGGACCTCCCGAAGACACTCTTCGTCTTCTGTCTGCTTTTGGTGTGCTCTCTGCCGTTGTTGTTCTACTTGAAAAATTTGTCTCAAAGTCCAGGTGCTTTGGAGGTGGAGAAAGATCGAATTTCTTGGGTGTACCGAACCACGAGGGTATGGATTTCTCCTCAAAGGGGGATATCTTGTCGAGTTTCTCCACCGATTTCTCTCGCGAGTACTTTCGATGCTTTTGTGGATTAAAAAGCGTTCGAACGTCTCTTTCAGTCGAGGGGAGAACTGTGAGAATTATGTGGGTCGTGCTTATACCCTTGATGAAGCATCTCCATCTGATTGAATTCTTCTGTTTATCCGTGAAATCTTGGGGGAAAGGAAGGGCCGGTGAAGCCTCTCGAGGACGAGTGAAAAGCATTTCTGTGAATTCTTGGGATTCCGACGGGGTCAGGAGGATCTCCTTGTTGTGAAGATGCTTCATGTGATCCATGAGATTCTCCAGGAGAATACCGTTAGTGTTTTCTGAACCCTCTTCTGGAAATGCTGGACCATCAGCGAACATGGAGAAGAGGAGTTCCGCTTGTTGGCACTTTGGAAGAATACGTAGAGCATCGAAATTGAATAATTTATGATCTATACCCTCATCCCTGGGAGTATTGAGAAACGATTTCGATTGTGCAAAATTATTGACAGAGGTACGTCGCGATGGGCCCCGATTGCCCTGATACTGATTATTTTGGTACTGATATCCATTAGTCACGTCGACACTTGCCTCCCGAGCCTCCACCTGACTCAACAGACTCAGATGCTCCAGAGTTAAAAGAGCATTGATGCACTCCTCGTCGATTTTGCATATCTGAAAGAAAATAGAGAAAAAAAAAATCTTCAAACAATTCATCCTACTGCGCATTGCCATTTATTACGATATAATCAATGACAAATTTAATCTACAATTTCATTCACAATATTCACTCGTCAGAATTTGATACTGGATGGAGAAAAAATGAAGAGATCCAGGTGACCGGAATAAGTTGGAGGAGTTGAATCTCACTTTCAATACCAAGCGCAGAGACCACTTCTCCACTTGAACCGTTACACCTCGCTCGATCCAGGAATAATAAAAAAAACTAAACACCAGGTGAGAGAGAGAGAGAGAGAAAAAGACAGATCGCAGAGATTGCCAGGGGATAAAACCTCGACGATAGACACCAGGAGACCCTAAGCTGGAAGAAATAGATCTGGCAATTAATTCGAGGTTGCGAAACCCACTGCCTAGATCCTCACTTCCAACTGAGTGTCTCCAGGACGTGGATAAATCAGCAGATCGAAACAGGATGAGACACTTTCACTATCACCGGGGATTAAAAATAGCTGGTGTCTTCAGGGGAGGATCACGAGTGACTGAGATGAGTTCGACACGAAATAAAAACTAAAATGACTCGTAGGCCCAGGTAACGTTGCTTGGGGCCCATATATACCTACGGAGACTGATAGGAAAACCCAGGCCTAGGCCCCTCATCGATATCGAGCCCCACCCTGATAACGATAACGATACCACCGAGATAGACGACTCATCGTGTCACAACTTCAATTTTTTTTTCTCGATTTAATTGATTGAATCTTTTTATTTTTAATTATTGAAACGATTGGTGCAAAGGTCCACTCCCGGTCCACTTCGTGTAATTCATCTTGTATGAATTTCTAGGAGTCTTTAAGATCCTAGTCTTATCTCTTCGGGTGATAAGGGAGGGAAGGTAATATTTCGGAGGTTTGATTAAACAAGAATTATATTTTTTCGTTCCGTCGAAGGAGTGAGATACGACAGTGAGACGTTTTTCTTTTCCTACCAACGGACTGAGATGATTTGAGAGGTTTCATATCAGCGAGAGATAAGATTTCACCGGGAGATTATTTTCAAGCGAGTATTATTTTGAAGAAAATAAAATTCGTGTGGAGAATAAAATAATTTTTACTCAGAGGAATATTAGAAATTAGGGGAATAATTAAATTGAAAACACTTTCTGGGAATTTTTAGGTATCGAAAAAATAATCTCTGGTGGTGATATCTCTGTCCAATGTTTGCTGAGATATGTTCACGACAAAATAAACCACTTGAAAATTGTCGTGTCCGAGAAACAATTCTCTTTTCGACTGATTACGAACAATTTATCAAGACCGCGGAGATAGCACTGGTGATTCTCTCGGGTTTCACAAAATGTGAACGAGATAAATTCACATTCCCCTACGTTGTGATTATATTTTAAGAAGATAGAATAGAGAGGTACCACAAACGACGAGATTGAAATTAAGACATAGTTTCTGTTTGATCTATTGATGTCTGTGCAAGTATTGATCCTAGTTATCTTATCGGGGAGGTGAATTTTAGGAAAACGAGAAACTCTTATCACTTCGGACTAGAATGACTGTTGGAATTATTGTTCAATCTTTATTTTTCTCCATTAGTGTCAATTTACTGCCATTTAATTGAAAATTCCTGAGGTGCCATAATTACGAGATCGATTGGATTATTCTATCCCAATAAATGACAACTTGTAGAAGATAAGGAGTTATTAATTATTCGCAGAGATATTTGAACAAATAAATGAGACTCACAGCATCTGGAAATTGATCATAGCTGAGTCCATCCATGTAAATCCCTGTGGGATGTCCAGCCTTGACCCTTCCACACTGTGGCTCAATCCACACTTCCGTCACGATCTGATAATCCCCAGAGCCCTCGGTGTCCTCATTTCCACCCTCTCCATCAGCAGTTCCCTCGTCACTCTCATCCTCAGTCTCACTGTCCCTCTCCACACTGGGACTGCTAATAGTGTGTGGAGGAAATATTATGTACTGAATTACACAGGGATGATACTCATCCATGGCCCCCAGCATTTCGACCTCGAGGACCATATTAATCACCCCAGCAGCAGAGTACGCAAAATTAAATCCCTCATTGAGCCTCATCTTGGTGATTGTCGAGAGAATTCTAGCGATCGCAGTGATATTCAACCTGGGAACAACGATTCCAGGGATTGTCTGGATAATGGGTCTCTTGACGTTCCAGAGCCATCGAAAATGGAAGAGGTACCTGGAGAGAGTGGTCGTGAGAACTCCCCCAGGTGTCTGAACACTCTTGACGACGGGCTGTGTCCCATCGGGAAAAACTACAGTGTTGAAATCAGTGGGCATTCTCTCGTACCGAATTAGAATTCTCTCCAATGATTTATGAATAATCGTGCAACAGGGGGTCTCCGTCATCTCCATGGGTCTGTTGGGGAGTGTGAGCTTGGAGAGCCTCTCCACGAGGTCCACAACGACATTGTGACGAACAACCCCTTCAGTTCCCCCAGCAAATGCCACATGCAGCACAACACAGAGAGCCTTCGAATTGATCCTGATGACTGAAAATGACACCGGGGGTTTCTCCGTTTCCCTGTAGATAAATTGGACGTACGTGTGATTCTCCACGAGAACAAAAGTCGCCCAATTTTTTAGCATAGCGTAGAGAACAGCGGCACCCTGACGACACTGGATGCACTGGAATCTTCCACTCTGATTGGCCTGGTGCAGGTACTTGGGGAGAGGTCTGTCGTGGGTTAAAATGAGAGTCACCCTCTGGGAGTGCATCCAGCGTGCCCATTGATTCGAGTCCAGGGATGCAACTGGTTTCCAGATTTTTCCAAATTGTGGGCATACAGCATCACTCAACTGGACAGCAGTGGCCACGGGATAGGCAGGAAGATAGAATACTGGCATTCCACTCCTGATCGTGTCTGAAACGTTGTACCACGTCCAGCCTGGCTCTGGAAACCAGCTGAAGTGCTCCAGCATCGTGTCATTCTCTGTGAGAGAACTCAGGGTCGCCCAGAATCTCGACACCACGTTCTGACGGTACTGAGACTTCAGGGGCTTCTTCGAGAGGCAGGTGATGTCGTGGAGGAACTCGTATGGAGCCTCAACAGTTATTGTGTACTGGATTGTGTTACAGGTGGCTACTGAACGTGGGGGCCAACTACTCGAGATGAAGTACTCGAGGAAGACGTGGGTCTTCCAGGGAAGGATGAAACAGATCTCAACACTTGCATCTCTCAGAGACATTCTTTTAATGAGATAACCATCCCTCAGCCTGCAGCAGAGAAGGCTGCTCAGGGTGCAGGTGACTTTATTTTCAATCTGCTTTTTCCTGAGGAGCTGAGGCTGATGGCCATAGAATAATGAATTATCTGTCTGCCAGTAGTTGGATTTTATTGGCTGCTCACTGGGAACTGTCCTGTACAGCTGCCAGCATAAAAAATTCCTGTGATAGATATTCATGTCCTCGGTGGTGGAGAACTGGGGTATGAAGGCCATGTAGCAGCCCAAGGTTGCTGCTGCCAGGAAACAGAGAATATCCTGATAAGGAACGAGACCGTTGGCACAGTGGGGGTGATATGCACTCCCCAGGTGGAGGAAACTGCAGGCTATCGTGGAGGCCCTCAGCTGCTGGACGATCGAGTCCAGTACGTAGACGTCTGATATCCCCACGATTCCATCAGACACGATCACCAGGTGGGCACAGCTGTACTCTGGTAGAAGGGCCAGCCCAAGCATTCCATACCTCAGCATATTAATGAAACTCGCCTCTGGGGAGACAACAGATGTACTGGGCTGGGTGGAATTCATCCCCAGGGTGGAGACCTCGTCTTCAAAAATCCCTGAGGAAAATCTCTCCCCCTCTGTCCTCGCTATGTTCTCCTCGAGGGAGTTTAAGCGTCTCTCGATAAACTGCATGAGGTAAATTATGTTCTCAGAAGTTATCAACCAACTCTGGACGAGCACCTGCTGCGCTGGGTTCGTGAAGAATGGTGTGTGCACTATTATCGTTACGTAAATCTCTGGACGGAGTATTCTCCTCGTTCCAGGGATCGTGAAGGGCTTGGACACGTTCTCCAGGCACTGTTTCGTCGCCATGCAGACCTCGTCGATGACGACCTCACCTCGTTGAATATCGATTGTTCCCAGAGATGGGCTTAGATCCAGACAGAACACCATACGGTACTTGTGCGCGAGAAATATCACACAGGAACTTGAGGTAATCCTGTACTGATAATTCTGACTCGTGTCATCCGTCCACGGGGACGAGTGATCTTTCGGGATTATCGAAACAATCTCCAGCTCCGGGGAGTCCTCGGTATTCTCCTTTTGGATGGATATCACAGTGTCTAGGTGCTCGAGGATCCACTGGGCTCTGACATTTCGAGATATCGGGAAACCCTTTTTCATCAGGAGGTAGACTGTACCTGCCTCCAGGACGGGCCTCTCCTGGGCCTACAATCATCAATAAATAACAAACAATCACACCATTTGGCAATAATTAATATTCGAAATTCCATAAATACCGCAAATACCTCTCCCTCGGGGCTGTCCATCATCGATAAACTATCTACACTTAATTCAACTTTTAAGTAACAAAAACAAAGATTTATTTACATTTCCCTACGTCTATGTATCATTACGTTATGAATGAGGTGGTAATTATAGTCTGAAAACACCGAGCACAATCAATGCACAATGATAAATAGAAAAATGCCATTTGATTGGGTACTTGAACAAAGGTCACTACTAATGATTTATTTTTGTTGTGTCAGATCAGCTAGTGATAATAACACATAACCTATTATTTTATTTATTATGCAGCTCATCATATGGAGTGTGCAAAAATGTGTGTGAGCAGGAAGTGTAGTGCATTGTGCGGAGTCTTGATTTAGTTCAACCAACTGTCAACTGCGGCGTTTTCCCCCCCTGAATTTTCGGGTAAAAGGCAGTTTATTGAAATATTTCTGATTTTTTTTAATTGCCCGGTGATTATACGGCGATTGGAGTTGATCATTGGTCTGGGAATAATCGGGGAAGGGATCGCTGGAATTTTGGGGTTGATCGAACGATGTGTTCGGGAATAACGTACGTCAGACCTAGGAATTCCAGTGATAAAGTCTCCTAAGAGACTTTTCAACGTGTTCTTATCGCGGGTGTGAGAATCTGCGAGATATCATGGCTGAGAACTCCGGGAATTCGTCGAATCAGATGAATCAAGGTAATTTTCTGTGTTTATTTGGGGTCTGGGGGATGAATGAGGGAATTGTGAAGGTTAGAGGGTCCTAACCTTCTCATCCTCTGCTTCAAAACGGATGTCTCATACACTGAACAATTTTTCAGTGATGATGATTTATTATTCATGGACTTATTATTATTATTTTTTTGGATTTTCCATTTGTTCAGGGGCTGGCCGAATGTTCAACTTTCAGCATCTGGACTTTCGATCCAACAATGACATTCAGAAGGAGCAGTTTGGTGAGAATTCATCTGAATTCAGTTAATTGTATTTGTTTTTGGGGAATCAGGGGGATTTTTGGTTTTACAGCTGACAAGAAGAGACAGCTCAAATTGTCCTTCCCCTCGCAGGGGGCTAGTGTGTCCTTTGGCAATTCCACAAACTCGAGTAATTCCAACTCCACTGGAAGTTCATCTACTCCGCCAGCAGCGTGAGTTCATGATAAAGCTTTTTTCATTAACTCAGAGTCGATGAGGTAAATAAATCCGGATCCAAGAGAGATAGCGCCATTTTCATGAGGACCATTTTTGTAGAGTGGAAATTGAGGCACAAAAATAATCTCCACGAAAAATTTGGTATCTCCATTGGATACGGATATATTCATCGAAATCCTGGCAGTTAACCAAAACGAATTGTTATCGTTTACCTCTTCGTTGCTAATTTTATGATTATTTTTTATTTATGTTGAGGTATTAATGGGAGTTTGTTTTAGACGTCCCATTTTACCCCTGCCTTTACCGAAACTGCCGGCTAGACCGAGAACAGCTCCGCAGCCAACTCATTTTCCTGATAAGGCAAGGGATAAGTTGAGAATGTGTCAGTCAATGCAGAGTACAGGCAAATTACAACTGTCCCCTGATACAGTTTACGATTTTACATC
This sequence comes from Fopius arisanus, assembly GCF_000806365.1. NCBI lineage: Eukaryota > Metazoa > Arthropoda > Insecta > Hymenoptera > Braconidae > Fopius > Fopius arisanus. Next base: position 648,934 of record NW_011887801.1, on the reverse strand, counting down.
AGAAGATCTTCAGGATGTTGGAGAAATAGGAAGAGGGGGTTTTGGCACTGTAAATAAAATGATACATAGGATAAGCAATACTGTTATGGCTGTGAAGAGAATTCGTTCCACTGTAGACGAGAGGGAACAGAATCAATTACTGATGGACCTTGAGGTAGTGATGAAGTCAAACGAGTGTCCGTGCATTGTGCAATTTTATGGAGCTTTATTCAAAGAGGGTGACTGTTGGATATGTATGGAACTGATGGACACATCGCTAGACAAATTTTACAAATTTATTTATGAGAGATTGAACAAGAGGATACCAGAGTGCATACTCGGTAAAATAACAGTGGCAACTGTCAAGGCACTCAACTACTTGAAGGAGAAATTGAGGATAATTCATCGTGACGTCAAACCGAGCAATATATTGCTGGATCGACGTGGCAATATTAAGCTCTGTGATTTTGGTATATCTGGACAGCTCGTCGACTCTATTGCCAGGACACGAGACGCTGGCTGTCGACCCTACATGGCTGTAAGTCACGAGGATACTCGATGCAGATGAAAAAAATTATCAATTTCATTGTGATATTTGTTTTTTTCAGCCTGAACGTATAGATCCCCAACGAGCACGTGGCTACGATGTCAGGAGCGACGTCTGGTCACTCGGAATTACTCTAATGGAAGTTGCAACTGGTTATTTTCCATATCCAAAGTGGAATTCTGTTTTTGAACAACTTTATCAGGTCGTTCAGGGCGATCCACCGAGACTGTCACCCAATGGCAATGGCAATCATTTTACTCCTGAGTTTGTCAATTTTGTTAATACATGGTGAGAGCATTTTGACATTCCTCAGAAATTCTTTTCAATTTTCTTTTTTTATGAGGTCATTCATTAAATTGGAGAGCATATTTTTGTGCAGTTTAATAAAAGAAGAAAATCAGCGTCCCAAGTACAACAAATTGCTGGAACACCCATTCATTCGTCGATCGGAGGAGAGTCAGATTGACGTTGCAGAGTACATCGGTGGAATCTTAGACAATATGGCTAACAATGGTGTTACGCCTTTCACAACCAATCAGCCTTAAATCCACAGTAGAGTGAGGAGTTATTAATTATTGAAATTCGTAAGCGTTAGATACATTGCAAAATCCATGGGCTGTAACCATCTAGCGTGCTTAAAGTCCATTCGTTGTCCCGCTTTAGAGACTGTACCGTCGTCGTGTCGTGTCCTCAATTAAAACTGAAATTATTGAAGAAAAGTAAAGAATTCACGTATGAAAAAATTTTTATCGAAAAATCTGAATTTTCCTGAGGAATCCTATTAAATTTTTACAATTCTGTAAAAGTTCTGGAATTATTTTTATCGCGGATTTTTCAAGGGAATTCTTTGAATTTTCATAGAATTTTAATAGAATATTCTGGGGAAGTCGATGGAATTTTCTATATAAAAGATTTTCAGACGTGTAAAAATGAAAATAAATTGATGCTGAAGGTAAGGATTTATTAACTATGAGAATACTCGTATTTTATAGCGAGTAGAGGGTGATTTGGATTTGCCCGCGTAGAGAAACAGTGGACACCAAGTTTTTTTCATGGCAATTGTCCCATGATCTCGATTAATTCGGAGTATGAGTTAATGAGTGATAATAAGTTAGTGGATATTGTAAATACGCTGTTGCCAAGATTAATTTTCCATCATTTATCTGTAGATTTTAATTAGTTTTAAACAGGTGATCATGTTCCATTGAAATCCATATTTTAAAAAAATATCTTCTGCATTTCCTAACGCTCGTGGGACATTGTTGCTGTGATTGAAACAATTATTGTAAAATTTTTCCTACAGATGATACATAGGATCCAGAAAATGGCTTTTAATCACATTTTAAATGATAATTAAATTAAATATAAATACCTCTAAAGAGAATGATTTAGTGCATGAGGTGAGGGTGTGCAATTGATAAATCACAATCACCGATAACTCATGATATTAAACCTTGAGGTGTTGCGTATACCCTCGATGTAAACGTGATGATTTTGTCACAAATATCGATCACGAGATGAATCATTTCACGTTTTATAAAGAGTTGATAGTGTAATGGATCCCAGAAGCATAGATAATTATACGAATTTTATTTACATTATGTTCTCGCGAATAATTAGTACAAAGTACTTGGAATTATCTTTTGAAGAAAAATCATGGCGCATTATTTGCAGAGATATGCTTATTACCGATGTTGAATAAATGAGAATTGAGAAAATATACTGTAATGTAAGTGATAATAAATACCTGAATATTGATTATGGACTGACTTATTATTATTCCTAATTATAATTAATCATTAATTATATCCGATGTTGGTATGGAACGTTTTCACAACTGATTAAATAATAATAATAATACCTGTAAAAAAATCAGTGGAGATCAATGAATGATTAAAAATTCAAATGCAATTTATCTAAATTTACTCGAGTGCTGAAATTATCTGCCTCGCAGTTGGCCTTTTCCCTGCGTAATGGAAATAAAAATGAAGGAGGGTCGGGGCTCAAGCACCGTGACGACAATCTGCGGGTCCAGGTGGTCGCAGACAATTAAAATGGTAAATAAAAATGAATGAGGAATAAAGAATGACGAGTTTCATTCATATCGGTGCAGTTGGATAAATTTTCGGTTCAGTCTCAGCTGGTGGTGTTTAATGATCGGCTGGTAACCTGTCGTCGTGATGTTGGACTGATAGGCCTCGTACCTGTTCCCAGGTGCGGGGAAATATGGCCGGCTGGGGCATGCAACGACCCAAGGGGTCGAATCGCTCAGTGTCCGAGGGGATGGTGTTGGCAGCGGACGTTTCCTAGTCGGTATTTCAATTCGCGTTACGCAAATTTAAATTTTACCCATTCAAACCCCAAAACAGTTGTCATTTTTATTCCATTTTCCGAAAAAAGTGAAGTGCTGGAAATTTATCATTTTTATTTCTGGAATTATCAACTGAAATTACGAAGGAATTGCTGAAAAAAAAAATTGCACATCAGGTACGTAATCCTGTTGAGACACTGCAGATCAGGATTTATCAAATTATCGGTTGGTTTTGATTTTTTTGTTTTTTTTTTTGGAAATTCCCCTGGAGAATAGCCGCTGATGCAGCCCCAGGGGTTGAATCAATTCTCCTGAATAATTTATAACACCGTCGGAAACTATAGTTGGACGCACCGAGTCTATATCCGGTCTTAAACAGTCCTATCATATTGATAATAACCGAGTGACTTTCTGTAGGTCTGACCACTCGAATAAGTCCACATCATCCCCATGGCTGTGACCTATTGCCATTTTTCCCTCGGGGTAAATATAAAGTCGACCTGACCACCACGTGCGTCAAGGAAAAATGTGTAATGACATGCTATTTACATTTTGCATCGGCGATTATATTCGGAGGGGAATATTCCTCCGGAAAATCCGCAGAGCCCAGTGATTGGTCACTTGCCCCTCATCTTGGGTCGATGTGACCTGGAAACCAAAAGAAATTCCCGAAAACCTCCATGAGCACTTAAACGCAACGATAATTTAAAATTCGATGAAATAATATGGAAATAATATCCAAAAATATCGAAAAATATCGAAAAATATAGAAAAATATCGAAAAATATCGATACAATTACCAATTTCATTTCACCTCACAGCAATTAAAGTTTCTTTCCTTCAACCGAGACGCAAATTTTTTAGAGCTAGATATTTTTAGATGAAAATAAGAAATGGTCGAATGATGACTGAAATAATAAATACTCCGACGATATTATCGATTGCCATAAGTTTTTATTTTTAAAATGGCAATTATAATTTACCCGAAGATACAAAATGGCGCAGTGATAATTGAATATTTTTCGAGAAGCCTTTGACGAGGGAATCTCCACACGTATCCTCCCTGCGTTAAAAAGCCCTCGACCAATGATAGTTGAGGTCTCAGAGGTCTCACACGCTATTCGTGTCTCGTATTGTCGAGTGGACGGGGCGTTTTTCCCCTTCTGATCATCCATAGGCGGTTCTCTTCCTCCCACGTCGATAAATGGACGCTGGGGTAGCCAGGGGGTATCCCCCTCCCCCCCGACGTTATGGTCATCGTCTTGAAAAATAATCATCCACATGGTTTTTTTTTTTTTTTAATTCGATGGGGTTGTGATACCCGTGTGGGACACGCGCCACAACTTCCGGTTCACCTGGACCTCCGCCACCCTGGAGGAGTGATAATAAGACGGACAGAGTCATCACTCCGTGACACGTTTTAATTCTTGGGAAACATTTGTTGGGCGCGATGTGTTACGGATAAATATGTAATGGCTTGACCCAGTGACGCATACTGAAAATTCCAGGGGTTGTGGCTCATCGGGAGCTCTAAGGATCGATCCTCACGGCTATAGCACCTGGCAAGTTCGATGGGCACTTGCTGTCGTGTCATTGGAATTTCTACACTTTCCAACAAACTCGTTGCGTTTTCTATTGATCTTGTTGCCCTTGCACTTGGCGACATCATCATTTGGAACGGATCAGTTATTTGGTTATCAATAATTTTGCGTAATTTGTAATTATTGGCGAATGGAAAAATAACGCATTCATTGAATTTAGGGGTCGTGGTATTCGATTAGATTAATCAACAAATCTTTTGATTATAAATCCAATTTAGTATTTCATATTTTGAATATTTAATTTTCCGTTCTCAAACGAATTGATTGAGTGTCAGGAAATCTGATTTGCGGAGGTATTTATTATTATTTATTATTTTTATGATTATTTTTTTGAAATAAAATGAAAATTGTGAAAGGGATAAAAGGGAGAAAAGGGAGAAAAGGGAGAAGAGGGATAAAAGGGAGTAAAAGAGGGAAAAGGGAAAATTCGTGGAAATAGGGGTAATCTATAGAGCAGTGGACAGTTGCGATGTTTCCGTGTACTCGGGGGTTTGAGAGAGCGTGTCTGTTGTGCCGGGTGTAGAGAGTCCACCTGCGAAAGAACGGTAGCACCTGTCGGGGACGCCGCACACGCGCCCTCACCCTCGTTCACCCCCAGGAGAGGGGAATCCACAGACAACTCCACAGTCACCCTGCAAACGCCCCTCGTCGACCAAAGAGACTTTTCCCGCTGGTCCCGTACCTCGCCATTGAAAATTTAAGTATTTATTTTCATTGCTTTCAAGTCCACGTCAGTCCATTCTCAGGACTTCGATCGTTTATTTTACCTCGTGGGTGGAGGCGTCGGTGGAGTTCAAATTCTGGGTTATGAAGGTGTGAAATATGAAGAGCGAGAGGGCTGTTACGGAGCATGTGGCATACCTGGAGAACATGGAGACCGATTTTGGGGTTGAGGCTGAATTGACTAGTTTGTCGTGGCTGCAATCACTTGACATCACCAGTGCTTCGAGTCTACCTACGCCACCATGTTCACCATCACCACCACCACCGGTAGCGCGACGACCGCCAAAGAAAATGTCACCCCTTCTAAAAGCTGAAATTGGTAAGTACCATCTACAACCCCTTCTCGTCAAAAATCGTTTATATTTATTTCGTCAACGTTCTGTCAATCCAAGGGAATTGTTTATTATTATTATTATTATTATTATTTTTTTTTTTTGTTTAATGATTTTATCATCCTTAAATATTCAATAATGTCGTGTCTTTCACTTTTTACGTTTTCGAATTACGACGCATTTTTTTTTGCGGTTTGTAATTGTTTATTTATATTGCTCTGGCGACGTGTAATTATGACGGACGAATATGTTTTTTGCATTGTTTAGTAGTGAAAGTAAATTGTTTATAATGAGTATTAATTGTCTTTGTTTATTGATTATTCAATTTTTGGGGGACAGACTTGGCGGAGAATGCAGATAAGTACCAGACAGATCCGGACGCTAAACCTCCGTTTTCCTATGCAACATTAATTTGTTTAGCCATGCGGGCTCACAACAACAAATTAACTCTTTCGAATATCTACGCGTGGATAAGAGAGCACTTCATGTATTATAGAAACGCTGATCCGGCGTGGCAGGTAATTCGAAAATTTATGGATTTTTCATTGACCATTTATTTATTAAGTAATGAAATTTTCATTTTTCACTATTTTATCATAAATAATTAATTATTTGTTTGTTTTAGAATTCAATTCGACACAACTTGTCTTTGAACAAGTGCTTCGTGAAATTACCGCGGTCGAAGGATGAGCCTGGTAAGGGTGGTTTTTGGAAGCTCGACCTGGAGAGATTGGAGGAGGGCAAGAGAACCAGGAGACGACCTGCCACGTCTCGTTACAATCGTCCAAGGAAAAACGACAGCGAACCACCACCTGTCACCTCAAATCCTACACTCTACGAGACACCACCGAGCAGTGTCTCACCACCTATTCCTGACAGTCTCCCCGAAGTCCCCGAATCCACTCAAGTAAGTTTAACTGAGGACGATCTGACGGGTCTGCTCATAGCCACCGTTGGCTGGGACGAAAATCAACTCGATCTTCTCGATTCCCTCCTCGACTCCCTGTAAATCCCCTCAGGGACACACGGAGAAAAATTTTTTACCAGCAAAACAAAAATTATACTTTAATCAACCAAAAGAAAATTATAAAATATTCTGCATTCAATTTATATTTTTTTCCACAAAGCAAATACCCAAAAAACGAAAATTCAAGACAAATCGTTTTGTCCCCTAAATTCTAGAATGAATTTATATTTTTGCATCTTAAAAAATGAAAATAAAAATTTATTTCATACCGACGAATTCGGCCGATTCAGTAATTAATCAGTAGTCAGGGTAATTTATTTAAATAAATTTTTCTCCGTGCAGGACCGTGGAGGCTCATTAATCCAAAGAGTAATTATTAAATTATGAGTAGTTTCAGACCAATAGACGTGACGATATCTAAGGGATTTCCCTTTTTTATTGTTCATGGATAAGTTGAGGATTTTGACAGTGAAAATTAATAAATTAAAAATGTGCCTTTCAATTTAAGAAAAATTGTAGATTATTGTTGAATTAGATGTATATATCAGCGGCGAAGTGATAAAACAGGAAAAAGTCATTTTGTCGAGGTGAAATAATTTTAATTAATCGATCTAAACAATTCAGTAGCAAAATGGTAAAGAGCAACACGTCAACTTGTTATACAATCCAGTTATCGCGTGATATCTCGGAATCAGCGAGAGATATCGAATTTTCAATAGAAACCTTTTTTGCAGATTGAATCGAGAGCAACAAAAAAGGTCATTACAAAAATATCGCCATCTCCTCCCGATTCCGATGTTTTCCATGACTTTATCTCTTCGCTACTGAATTCTTTAATTTCTCCACAATTTCAATATCTTTTCAACATCAATAACCAGTTATTGCCGGATAAAACTACTCATCACTTCGTTACTGATTTAATTTCCATATAATTACGGCCGAGCTGCTGCTGTAAATACGTTATCTACAATCTATTATTTAAAAATTTGTTTTAAAAAACAGAGCAAACTGAGTATAGAATCAAAAATATTTCTAGATAATTGGTAATAGTTTTGAAATGATCTTATGTAGTAATAAGAATTTAATTGATATTTCTGGATAATTCGCAGTTATTTCCAATGTATAAATTGCTATAATACGCATCTAGTTACGTTCCACCATCAGTGTGATACAATTATTTTAATTGAGTGTGTTTTTCTCTTGATTAAAAAAATAATGCCTTCAAAATATCCGTCCAACTACACACGGGATTTAATGTAAGATATAAAACCGACGAGAGAGTTCCCTCGAGCCTTTCGTATCCGATTGGAGTGTGGAAATAGTCAGTAATAATTATTTATAAATAATACATAAACGAGTGCCTCGCGTTCCATTGTATCTCCATTTATCTTGTACTATACATATATTTATTAATTTATTATTTGTATTGTTAGTAAACACGTAATAATAATGACATGCAATTAACCATTCAATAATTATTGATTTCTCCCCTTAATTGTTTTGATTTATCTATTTATTGTAACCAATAAATAATATTCCAAATGAAGATTTTTTTATATCTTGAAAAATTCTATTTGTTCAAAAATTATTTATTTCTGAATTACTTAAAAACATATTTAACATATGGCCCATTAGCTCAGCTGGTTAGAACGTCGTGCTAGTATATATCTTGTAAATAATTTTGTAATAATAAAAAAAACATGGTAATTAAAAAAATAAAACAAAAATTAGAGCGTCGCGCTAATAACGCGAAGGTCGCGGGTTCGATCCCCCCATGGGCCATTTTTTTTTTTTTCAATTACGACATTCAAAATTACATGAAAAAGATGAAAACCCATTGGAACGTCAATACACATTTTTTTTTAATTTGAAAATTCGAAATTTTCAAAAAAGTATCAGGAGGGCATGAAAATCGAGGAGGTATTCACGGAAATTTGAAAATTCAAATTGAAAATGAAATTTAAGTGAATCTATAAAATTGAAAAATTCCAGTGAATATCAATTTCGTAACGCAGAAAATAACATTCATCCCGTCGACTGGTCCTTTTGACAGCGGCACTACTATTGAGACAGTACCGAGTCGGCTGAGGGGCAGCCACCCCCATTGCGTGTGGCGTCCTCCCTTTCTTGGGGTGCAATACTACGATGCCGCTGGGGTTACTCAAACCCCCAGAACTGAGCCTCTACCTTAGTCAATCCTCTTTGCTCTACGCAATCAGTAGTTACGGACATTAGTATACTGAAGTCAGCGTAACTTTTAACATCGATTTTAGGAGTGGGGGCAATGGTTACAAGTGGTAACTACCTGGAGTGGGGGTACCCAGGGAAGTAAAAACTTATGCTGACTGTATTATAGTTACGGACATCAGTAGTCACAGACATCAGTAGTGACGGACGCATACATCATCATAGATACATTCGTTATCAGACTTTGCTGTTGACTGAATTGATATAATTGATATGTCCATAAACGGTCATTGCGCGATTGACTCGTAATCTCTAGAAATGACGCCCCAGGCGAATTTTAAACTTGTTGCTGACACGTCCCTATATAACAGACGGTTTTTAAATACATACGTAACTCACATACATTGCAAAATGTATATACATATAGCGAATAGACACGCCATTGCATCAGCGCTGATAATTCCCAAGAGTTTGTCCTTGTTCGCCACTTGAAATTTAAAACGCACTCGGAACTTCTACTGCCTTCAGTATCAGGCCGTCATCGCTCGCGGCGAGAGCAACACCTTCTGCAGTTTATTAATTAAACAATCAGCCAATTAAACGAAACAATGGAATATTTGGGGATTTATCTGGCACTTGTCGGGGTCCTCTGCGCGGTGTACTACACCTTCCGGAGGAAGAGCTTCTTCGAGAAAAACGGAATAATCCACGATGGAGGATATCCCCTGGTTGGAAATATGTCACCAGTGCTGCTGGGGCGTATTTCATTCTCCGAAATGTTTCGAAAAATGTACGACATCGACGAGGAGGCGAAGTATGTCGGTTTCTACGATTTGTTTCGAATTCCCGTGACGGTGATCCGGGATATTGACCTGATCAAGAGCATCGGTGTCAAGAATTTCGATCATTTTGTCGATCGTACGACAATAGTGGACCCAGAGCAGGAGCCCCTCTTCGGGAATAATCTGGCTGGACTGAAGGGTGACAAATGGCGAGAGATGAGGAATCTTCTGAGTCCAGCGTTCACCTCCAGCAAGATGAAGGGAATGTTCAAGCTAATGTCGGACTGCGCGGAGAATTTCGTCGCTCACATTGTCGAGAAAACATCCTCAACGCCCGTCACTTACAACACGAAAGATTTATTCTGTCGATATACAACCGATGTCATTGCAACCTGCGCCTTTGGGATCGCAGTCGACTCCATGAAGAATCCGACCAACGAATTCTACCTCCTAGGGAAACAGATGAGTATCTTCCAAAAATCGGCCCTAGTGAAGATGCAACTATCGCGAATGTTCCCTAGGTTGACGAAAGCGCTGGGGATTAAGGTATTCGACCCGAAAGTCGACGAATTCTTCATGGAGCTCGTCCAGGGTACGATCGATGCACGAGACAAAGAGGGAATCATCCGCCCGGACATGATACAACTGATGATGGAGACGAGGAATAACAAAGAGGGCCCTGTCCTCGGTATCCGGGATATGGTATCCCAGGCATTTGTGTTCTTCTTCGGGGGCTTTGAAACCACCTCCTCAGCCATGTGCTTCGTCGCCCACCACATCGCTCTCGATCCCAACGTCCAGAGGAAGCTCCAGCAGGAAATCAATGAGACGTTAGAGCTCTGCGATCAGAAGATTACGTACGATGCCATCAATGGCATGAAGTACCTCGATGCTCTGGTGAACGAGTGCTTCAGGATGCACCCCATTGGAGTCGCAATCGACAGAATATGCACCAAAGAGTTTGAATTACCCCCTGCGCTACCTGGAAAAAATCCCGTCCTCCTGAAACCTGGAGATCGTATATGGATACCGGTCGCTGCCCTCCACATGAGTCCCAAGTACTGGACGGACCCCGAAACATTCAATCCGGAGAGGTTCATCGAGGATCCCAAGCTGCTCCACTCCCCCGCGTTCTATCCCTTCGGCACTGGCCCTAGAATGTGCATCGGCAATCGATTCGCTCTGCTCGAGATGAAGGTTCTCATTTTTTATCTCGTTCTCAAGTGCAATCTCACCATCGGGGAGAAGATGATCCTGCCTTTGCAGCTGGATACCAAGTCCCTGGCGATGACTGCCAAGGGCGGCTTCTGGGTGTCGATGGAGCCCAGGAATATATAGATATCTATATTTCATTCCATTTTTTCATAGAAATGCAATTGTCAAAAAATAAAAATAAATTGGGGAATTCGATGGGATTGGATTTAATGAATTTTAATGAATTTTAATGATTATTAATTAGGTGATGTATTGAGACAATAAAATCTTGTTTATACTCGTTTTATTCACGATAAGAATAATAAATAATATTCATTAATTTGAACATTGAAGAAATTGAAGAAATCGAAGAGATATCCACGTGGGATAAAATATACATCGTCAAAAAAAAAAAAATTCAAGTTCGGGCTCAATCAACTGATAAAGGCATTCTGGATGTTGATTAATCGCTAAAGTATTTACACTGAGGGCCGCATTCTCCCGGTGCTACACTCACTTGGGAATACTTGTCGATAATTTTCCACAAATTTCGTTTTATTCATGAATAACCGTTGCACATAGGGCGATTGTACAGAGATGCATAATACATAAAGAAGGTGCCTATTTTTATTTCTTAATTTTTTTTTTTGGTGGTTGTCATTGTATATTATGATTATGAAGTTTAAACGGGCTGTAAGAAAAACTCTTTCGTGTTCTCACTATTTTTTTATTCAATTAATTCATTGGGCTATAGGATTTATTATTTTTTTTTTTTTCTTGTCAACTTGAAGAGAACAGGGGCAATAGATCATGAGGACGAGCTACAGTGATTAAGCGTTCGATTTGATTCTATTATTCCATCGTAATCTCAATAACAACACGAAAAAGTTTGTCCAGAACACCAAATTCAAAATGTACATTCTCTTTTTAATTTAATTCTTTGGTCGCCATTTAACAATTGAAAATATTAATTATTTCCATGTCACTGTGTACACCCCGTTGTCCCATACGTTTAAAATAAATATATATTTCAATGTACATGTCAGCTTTGTTGAAATAATATAATTAATGTATCATGAAGTTCTCCATATAAAATTTTCATCAACAAATAAATATCCAGTAAGACTTAAACCTTGATGATATATTTATTTATCCTTCAACTCCAAGATCTATGAGTACCATATACAAATGACAAAATGACGATGATTGAAAAAACAAAAAATAGGTCAATGAATATTTATATCTTCAGGGCGAATTTATATCATTAAGTTAGTACTTTATACGTTACACGCAGTGATAATATACGTATTCTGTAAACGTTATGGATCATTCTGATTTAATTTTTTCATATCGTGGCACATGTCATTTCGTGTAATTTATACTTGAAAATTGTTTTTTTTAACTACTGTCAATATTTATAATTAACTTACCCCCATTCCTTTACATTCCCTCGCAGTAATACCCGTTACAGCAGTTACAGCAGCCTACAGTTTAAACTAAAAGGATTCAATTCCAAAAAAAATGGAACTGAATCTACACCACTTTCATGAATTATTCAATTGATAGACCTGTCCATTTCCCATTTGTGACATTATTCCGTCTGTAATAATAAAATACATTCATATAATTACAGTATTCAGTCACTCAAACCACTTTCGTTAGTACCTCCCACACGTCTATCTGCTGTTAATACTTTAATCCATCACCCCCTCGGACTCGATATATACAATTAATTGTTGATTATATCAATGTGCCATTATCATAGTCGACTGCAATAATTTGTCTTTAATAAAAAACTTACATTCTTTTAAATTTATCGAGGATTTGTTCGTTCTACATATGAAAATTACACCTTTACTCGTATTTTTTTTCTTTCAATGTCACACATTCACGAAGAGAGTCGCACAAGTGCGCGATACATCACGCCATTTACTTTTTTTCCTTCTATATAAAATATATTACATATACACGTTGCCTTTTTTTTCACATCGTTTACATCAGTTTAAGTCGTTGCTTATAGCCATGTTAGTGTAGTTGAGGTATTTACAGGGATTTATTGATTAATAAAAGGGGATACACACGAGTGGTTGAACAATTATGATCATACCGAACAGTCAGAGAAACCGTAGGATCGGTGATAATAAGATGGGGTAACTGGTAACCATTGTGCAGCCTCAGAAGCTCCAATGTATTTATCGTTATTAATCGTAACGATTGGCTATTTACATTGCCTCAAATTCATCGCCAGTCTACAAGATCTTACAACTCATTAACGGTTGATTAATTTTAAGGCATCAATAGTCTCTGCATGCTCTCGCAATCGTACAGAGTATTCTCCTCTTCATGGTTTTATTATATTAAAGTGAATGGCAGTAGAAGAAAACTGTCGAGAGTGATAACTATATTTATACCTTGTTAAAAATACTTTTTGGAAAACACTGATGCACTCGACTTTGTTAATTATCTCCTGATTATTCATACACCCAGACGAATACATCATTTCAATCAACTAAACGTGTACTTGTTCATTCATTACTCGATAACTCTCTGGAATATTTTTTCCGAGCATTTATTTAATTCCAATGAAGAAGTTTTCATAATTCAATCGAAGCCGTCAATTTCGTGTAATTTGGAAAATGAAGAAATTATTTATTTGAATGAAATAAATATCAATTGTTTAATGTAAGCAGCGAGATTATTCGATCGAAATAAATGACTTCTCCCGGTGTAATCAGTTGAGACTGGTGTCTCATTAGTCGTCTCCGTCGTGTATTTTCAAGAATTTATGAGAAATATTGTGATAACGAGGATGATGATGTCTGGGGTATAGCGAGCGTAAATTTGTGGGCCGAACGGTACTTTTCGCTCGACTGGTAACCGCGGCCCCATATGTCATACGGGTTCCTCTCTCTTGAAGTTGATGTTCTGGGAGGCGCAAAAGTCTCGGGTGAATGGAATGCAATTGAATAGCTTGCACACCTCGCACTCGTATACAGGAACGTTGTAGAAGAGGGCAATGAGGAGAGCGAAGAGGCTGAGAATGGCCACCAGACAGATCCATATGAGGATCACCTTACGACGCCTGTCGTAGTGGCCAAATGTGATGAAAGGCATGAGAGCGTACGACGCCAGGAAACCGAAGATAAACCCGAATAGGTGTGCGTAGTTATCCACCCAGGGGAGGATGCCCAGGATCAAAAGCCCCACGAGGATAATTATGAGCTTTGAGAGGGCACGACGGGGATGTTTCAGCATGGGCCAGCTGTTCAGTACCTCCACGACTAATGTCGCCAGGAGGGCGAAGTGGGCACCTGCTGGACCTACCTCTGCTCTGTATGGAATGAATATCGCACTCGCCAAATTCCCAGCTAGGGCTCCAGTGAAGTAGATCAGGGCTATCCTCAGGGATCCCGTCAACTTCTCCAGATCCCTCATCAGGTAGTACTGCACTAGGATTGTTATCGCCAAGTGGAAAATTCTGAAAATCGGAACAATTCGACAATTGCCTGGAGAAATTCGTGGGAATGCACCTAGAGAAACTTCCAGAAAAATTGATATTTCTTTTCAATCGAAATTTTCCATTAGGCAATTATCTCAGAAATAATTATAAAATCCTCAGAAACGAATAAAATCGGAGGGTGAGTTTTTTTTTTTGGTGGAGATTTTTCCATGTGCATCTTTATGTGGCTATTCAAGTAATACGTCAAGAAAACGCAAATTGGCTTTCCATTCTCATGAAATCGGAAGTGTGCACTCACCCAGCATGAAGAAATGTGGTAGTGAATAGCCGATAAAACTGATCCGGCCATTCAGGATGCAAAAAAGGAATCATTCCACACACATCATGCAGACACTCGACTTGCGAGCATAATGAGGCTTCCTCGTGGAAATATCCATGAACAAAGTCACAATACTCTTTTGTTGTAATTCTGCACATTCCGTGAATACCGATACAACAGGGATGTCCAATCACCTCGCACACCATGTGCTCAGCCATTTTGTCTTTGTAACGTCCCACTGGGAAATTGCTATTGCTCGGGGGATGCCCATTGTTGCTCCTGAAATCCAATGTGTTATCATAATAGAAAAATACGCATAAAAAATATCAATAGAAAATCTCAAATTAGTAATTTATCCATTTTTTGCGTCCAGTAATTTTTAATAGTTATTAAAATCGTTGGGGAGAGGACAGGGGAAAATATTGGGGTATTACCTGAATCGTTGACTGAAGGGATTCATCTTACGACAGATTGGCCATTTGGTGATGTCGTCTGGCCATTCATACGGAGCAATACTCGCTGGTGCATCACAAAATTTCGGATCTAATCCACAGACTGATCCGCTTATTCTTCCTCCAGGTCCACTGTCACCTGGGACCCACTTCTTCCACGTTGATATGGTATTCTGGGGATTATCATAATTTTCCTTCATATTGAGGCATTAACGTGGAAGAGAGTGAAGACTAGGATTTGAATATTCGAAATTTCCCTTTCACATTCATGAATTGAAAATTATTCGAGCAAAGTAGCTCTCACTCTCCCCCAGAATAATTCACAACATCAATTTTTTCATTCATGCTAGTGCAATTTATTTCTTTATAATTCGATTGATATTACCGCTAGAGTTGATCTCATCCCCCGGATCAGTTGGTTCGCATGGAGAAATTATTTTTATTATAGCACCATTTTAAGATAACCAGCAATTAAGCACCTGATTTATTGTTAGTGGGTCATGAATATATTATTCCAGAAGTACTTACTGAACAGTCTGCTTTGCTGGATTGAACACATCCCGAGTCATCATTTCTGATGCAGCATGCAGTGTCTCGCTCTCGTTCCCGCCACACGTCGATCTCCTTCAGGATCTTGAGGTCCCTCCGCATGCAGGGGGCAAATTTCGCCCCGAGGTGAATGAGATCAGCTGCTCTGGGGCCGATCCAGAAATTCGCAGGCTCTTGGTAATCAACTTGCTGCAGAGAGAGACTCGTAACGAGTACCTGAATCACAAAATATTGTGACATGATAATAATTAAATTGATCAATACGAAATGGACGTGGATTGTGGGAAAATAAATAGAGGCTTGACGTTATTCATGAAATGAACGTACCAAGCCTGATCTATGATTGAGATCAATTCCAACAGGGCCGAAGCCGTAACATACGAGTGAAATAATCATCACGAGAATTTGCACAGTGGTTATCCAATACGTAAAATACGGCCTGTGGTCCTCAATATCGTCCAGCTGTTTCCTCACGTGGGGTTTATGTGCCACGCTCTTTCGAAATGATCGCCTGGCGAAATAAAACGGATTACTCCACTATATAGTTATCACCCGTAGTTCAATAAATTAAGATTATCTGCTAACCCCAAGAATCGGCCGACGATGCCCATGCCATACTGTCGCCTATTGCTGTTGTCGAATACTCGGTCAATGGTACTTGACGATATCCTAGTTCCACCAGTAATGTCTCGCCTCAGTATTACACTTTCGTCTTGCTGTTGGCTCAATGCATCACCCTCAATCCGTCCACTCTGCCCTGACCTGCGCCAATTCGTTGTTCTGTAGGAGTTTTTTATTAAAGAAAAATGGTATTTCACGTGAGTGGAATATTCGGATGCACATGTACCTGGAGGTGTAATGATCCTTTGCAATTGATCGTGCTCTACGTGTGGGTAGGGCGTCTACGGATGGGCCTTCCTTCTTTGGTGATGTAAATCTAAAAGGATTGATTTTTCCAACAGTCAGGGATTAATGTATGTGATCATTTCATTCACTGACAAAATCAAACGGTACAAAATGCCGGAAGGATAGCCAATAATTTTTCAATCGAGCTCTAATAAAAATTCACGACATTTACATATATGAATATTATCAAAAGAAAGTGCTCTAGGTTGTTTGTAATAATAATAATAATTTCCACTCATGCATGAAACACTGAATCCTCAGTAAATTTATCCATAAATTACCTGGGGAATTCTGGAGCACCAGAGATACGCTCCGTGGATCTGGTTCCACTGTCAAGATGATCAGCCTCGGTGGTGGAAATGTCTTCATTCTTGAGAGTTTCTCCGATGCCCTGCTCAGAAACTTGAGACTGCTGATGAGGCGTCGTCGAGGGTAGAGGAGGAGGAGGAGGAGGTGGTGGTGGTGGTGGTGGCGGTGATGGTGGTGGTGGTGGTCGTTGGAAGAATGCCTCCTCTTCCTCATCCCCGGCAGAATTGTGCTCATCATTGTCGGAGGTAATGCCATCGGTGGGTGGAAACGATGAAATTACACTGGGTGGAAAGCTACGGGATTCCGGTTGTGGTTCGGATCTCTCCTGTGGACGCTGTCGAGTAAGACTCTGGAATGAAGGTAATACACGTAAATAAGGGATAGTCGACTAATTGAACTTATAACGCTCGAATATTGCAGCGCGATAACAGTAGTTACGACGTCATCCACCTGAATAAATCAAAACGTACATCACCTGTTATTATTTCATTTAGAATCTCTGAGATGAACTCAGAACAATCTCGAATGGTTTGCTGGGTAAATACGTAATGGTTTTATGGTATTTGAATAGGCTAATTGATTCAGAACTCAATGAAAAGTTGTGCACTTCAAAATAATCGCAAAATTCAATTACGCTGGAATTGGAGTATTGAATTATTTTATTATTCACGTTAAATTGGAAAGGATAAAAATATTTCAAGTGCGTGTAAGAGGCTTGATAAATATTTATCAGATATTTTTTAATAAAAGAAAATGAATCTCTTCTGTATTTTTCCCGCTCCTTCTCTATTTTACGAATTTTCTTTTTTACAGCTCCATGCAAATACTGACCTCGACGACGTAATGAAGTCCTGACAACGTCATCCGTGCAACCGAGTCTTTTCTTCGGACTGGCTGCTGCCATCGTCGCAGGGTAATATTCTAAAAATAAATCCATCAGTTAATGTCAATCGTAGATTACAGTGAATAGGACGTGTGATAATGGCGTCATACCTCTGGTATTTCCGTGGAGTCTGGTATATCTTTGGTGATGTCAGGATCCACTGGCTCGGGCAGCAGAGCACCGTACTTTCGAGAAGCCATTCGCCTCCTTCTGTCCAGCCATCTCTGTCGCTCTAGGCTCTCCGTTTCCTCATCAACACCGAAAAACGTTGCAGTCTCCCGTTTAATGTAGCTGTAAAAAAAAATCACTCAGAACTCTCCAATCATCGGCTCATAATAAATCCAGTTATCAAGCCGCGAATGAATTATTATTATTTTGTTATCAAGAACATAAAATCTCGAGTTGTCAAATTTTTTTGAGATTAAATTTGTCGTTTCCATCGGGAAAATGTAGGTTTAATGAAAATGGAGAGATTCTCACTTTTTGATTGCCTCGGTTCGACTTATATTTCTTTTTAATCGTGGCTTCTGTCCAATTGATCCAGTACTGGTTGAATTGCCAGTCTCAACACTGGGCCTTGGTCCCGCTGGTGCTGAGACACTCCTCGTAATAGCCAGTGTTGATGGACTGATTGATGTTGATCCATGATTGGTAGCTGAAGGCACAGAAGGTGATATCGTTGGTACAGTTGTTATTGGTTTGTCAGTTGTTCCACCGCTGTTTGTATTTCCCACGGCGTACATACCAATACTCTGTGAACTTTCGCCATCAGCCCCCGAGGACGAGATCGTCGAGGTACCAGTTGTGCCAGAGCTCGGGGATTGTTGCCTGAAATTATACAAAATCAAATTCACTGGATTACATCTCTATCCTCGGCATTATTTTTACTTGATGTTTTTTGGGTGAAGGAGACCCGGAGAATGCAACAGCTTCCATGAATATTGTATGGCTGCTATTATAATTTCATGATCACAACTCCGAAGTTACTCGGCAAAACCATTTTCATTCATATAAAATAATATAAATATGACGGAATGATTCAGATATTTTGGAGAATTAACTCGCACTTTTCGATACCAATTCTCGATCGTGAAAATTTTAACAATTATAGTGGCATTGTTATTTGACCGAGGTACGCGAATAATTGAAAGATTTTCGATGGAGTGAGGATTGATATTTCACTGGTGGCTGAAATATCGGAATAATCGTTCGTTGCAGATATTCATGAATGAGTTTGAAGCGAATAAAAATGAGCTTTCGATAATATTCGAGTAGCAGGTGGAGTAAAATCCAATGGCAATTAAATAACCAACACTTACTCCGGTTTATCCATAACGATCGCTCCTCCAATTGTCATTGATTATAACCAGTTAATTCCATTTTTACACATACTGTTGTCAGTGAATGCGAGATAAATCCGTAAATTAAACGACGATACAACTGGAAATCACGGAACACTGGGTAAAATAGTGAAGGCACTCCGTGCTGTGTGCCAGTAACATTTTATCTCCTATCAGAAAATCCCGATTACATCGCAAAATGAGTGAGACTCCCACAGATACACTGTAATACGGTTTTTAGTTGACAACCCAACTATAGTTCCACCAATTTCATCAATATTTTGAATGGAAATGTTGAGCTGTTGGTATGGAAAAATACGCGCTGTGTTGACGCAGTCTGACGGCACTAATGCCGGGTTCCAGATGAAAAAACGTAAAACAGACGGAAAATAAAGATAAAACAAGTGCTCAGCATGTTGTGACGATGGTGAGTCAGTTGGTGGGGAAAAGAGAAAGGAATTGAAACGAGTACAGTGGAAACCTTGAGGGAAGATATGTTACTTCGGGGGTCAATGACCTGGAGGTAAAAAAAATAAAATTCACCAAGTGCTCGTGTCCTTCGGGCTTTTTTACCAGGGACATTCGGATAAAGTTACGTCTCAATATTTTATTCCGAATGTTATTCCCATCTATTTCTGCTATCGGTGCAGATTTTTATCGGCTCTGTGTTCTCTGTTAATGTCAGAATACGGAGTACTCATTTTACAATACCAATTCGTACGATGTTCCAATGAAAATTAATTAATACTGTTGTTCGATTGGACGGTAAAAATATCATCAGCACACGTATAACAGCTCTTTCGAACGGAGAATAAAGTACCGAAGTTGGTGGTGCAGTCTTTTGTATGCTAAGTTAACCGCTTGAATTCAACTTTGTCCGCTACCAGTGCATAAATATCGGGCTTAAATTATCTGTACAACACCGGTAAATGGTTTCACAAGTGCATTCATCACGAACCGTTAGGAACACATCATAAATCACTTGAAACCGTGGAGAGTTGATGATTAACTGATACTAATGAACGAGCAATAAAATTGGACAATTTATCATTTATTCTATTATATATTATCAACGTAATGGGGAATTTTTTTTTAACGATTTCTCAATAGATATTTTATAATGAGGATCGAAATTTTTCTGGGGGAAAACTGCAATTTCAATTTCAATATTCAGGAAGATTGCAGGTGTTTTTTTAGAAAAATAGATAAAATAATCACCAGGGTGAATGTGCGGTCTGACTAGCAGGAATGGAGGGTAGAGCTGGTGGTAGAGACCGCCTGACCTGACAACAACTCTTCTGTCCGGTTTCCCCGCAGCAGGTGTGACCATTCCTGGTGAAGTCGATGGTAGACCCCCTGACCTTGGGCCTCAGCAGAGGCGACGTGGAGAATTCTCTCTGAGCTGAAGTGGAGCTGCTGGAGCTGCTGGAGCCAGGACTCCCCGATATCCTCCCAGGCGAGGGATACGCGAATCCGCGAAATCGATAATTTCCCTGATGATAGGGATATCCAGGTGGTGGTAGCCGATAGTGATGATGAAATCCAAGATCTCGACGCATGTACGGATCCCCAGGATCAGCAGCTGGCACATAACGATCGGTTGGTGTGTGAACAGCTGATATGTACCTGTCCACGTATCTCTCGGGGTAGAGTACCTCAGGTGGTGGTTGGGGTACGTATCTCTCCACTGGGGTGTGAGCATGTGGTGGCACGTAACCGACACCCGTGGCATTACCATATCGTGGATCATTGCCAGTGTTGACCGGAGAGCACGTGGCTATTCTCCCCGAAAATATGTCCTTCGGTTTTGGAAGTGACAGGTACTTGTCACCGATACTCCGGATCGGAGAATAACGCTCGATATTGCCATGATATCGTTCGTTCTTTTGGCACCTGTCGATTGTACTTGAATTGTATCGATCGACAAAACGATCCTGATTATAATGCTCAGGATTAGTGAGCTGATATCGATCATAACTCGACACAGATTTCGATACCTGAATGAACTTATCATTTTTGGAATTTTGATTCTGAATAGTTTGATAGCGAATTGCGTCGGGAGTTGGCGATTGTATAAAACGCTCGGATGTTGTGCACGAGGTTGAGTACAGGTATCGGCTGTTCTCGGATGACGATGGGGAAGAGGATACGAGGAGTCGCTCAGTGGAGGCTGTTGGATATCTTGGCTCTGATATGAGTCTACCGTCGTGGGTGGATGGTGATGAGCTCGAGAGATAAGCGCGCTCGTTGAATCTGTCATTGGTACGTGAGGACTGTGTGTATCTCTGGAGGGCGAGATCGTTGAAACGCTCGAGTGAGTAACGTGACTGGCTCGGTACATCCTGAAAGCCCGAGTATCTGCAGTACTCAGTGGATACCGGTGTCGGTGAGCTAGTATTTGAACATCGCTCGTTCGAGTATTTATGACAGTCAGTTCTGTCGGTTCTGTCGGTTCTGTCTGATGAGTATCTTCTCGATTGTTGGGACTCACCGAGAATCCTCTCCGTGGAGGCGTACCTCTGGTGGGCACCCTCGGGATTCGGTGAGCTCGACAGGTACCTCTCGCAAGTGGTGAGGGTTGAGTACTTGTCGTGAATACCAGACAAATCCTTCTCCGATCGCTCCTGCCTCTGATACCGATCATGCATCGGTGAATCGACAAATCTCTCATTGGATTTACCAGCAAAACGCTCAGGAACTGGTGCGTGCACCGGTGATGATGACACAAGTTTCTCCGTGGAGATGGTGTATCTGTTGGGATCCTTGATTTGCTGGCCCTGGAAGTGGCTGTCGCGGTGGGATATTTGTACTGGTGAGCCAGTCGATAGTAGACGCTCACTCGATGTGCTGAATCGTTGATCTCTATTATCGTGGCATCCTGAGCTACTCGAGGACACGAGTAGTCTGTCTGACGATGAGAATCTGTCCTTGAGCATTGGTGAGGCTGGTGCTGTACCGTATCGATCTCTAGGTGTCGGTGAGCTCGGTACTGTACAGTCATTAGGGGGATAATTAGAGAGACTTTGAGTTGATGCGTATTTCTCATTGGGATTTGGGGATAGAGGTGGTGGTGGTATAAAACGATCATTGGCGGGAGCGGGTGATGGGGGTGAGGGAAAGCTCTCCGGTGAGAACAATTTACTCGGTGTTGATAGGGAGAGTACACCGGCGTTAGCATAATCACCCGTTGCTGTACTCTTTGCATTGGATGACGGTGTAATTTCGTTTTGATAACGATCACTCGAGGTGGGTATTCTCTGATCGTTCTGCAAAACGTATCTGTCGCTCTGGTGTACCGGCAGTCCCTGCAGTCCCTGCAATCCCTGCAATCCCTGCAATCCCTGCAGTCCTGTGTACTGATGATGATTACTGGGGGATGACGTCGACAGGGATTGACTGTAGCGATCCTGATGTGTGTATCTGTCGCAGCACGATGACACACCTCTCGATATTTCCTCGAGTTTCTGTGAATCTGATTTATCGTAATCCATCTTGAGAGAGCCAACTGGCTCACTCGGTACTTGTCTCTCATTACTGATACTGCTGCTACTGATAATTGTACATTTTGAATCGTAATTGTGATTACCACAAACAGAGGAATGAATTCGTGGCTCTTGCTGTTTGTGATAACAGCTTGATAAAATTCCAATGTCAGCACTGCTATTGCTGATACTACTTTGTGCAATTGTAACACTCGGGGAATTTGATGCACCGGTTGTACTTCCTGATCCTGGGTACAACGGGGTTCCGCCAAATTGTGAGGTAGAGTGCTGATGCAACAGGAGAGGTTCTCTTCGGCCATAGTCGTCGTCTGTCGGCATTCTGGTGGCCTGCGGCCCACTGTCAGGACATCTGCGACATGAAAATATATTCTTTAACGCTCACTTTGTTTACCAAAATTTTTATTCAAAAATATTTCTTAAACAAATAATTGTAATAATAATTGTTTGAAAAAAAAAACTGGAGAATCAATACAAGACATTAAATTATGCATTATTTTATTTATCTTTG
The DNA here is from genome assembly GCF_000806365.1 of Fopius arisanus. NCBI lineage: Eukaryota > Metazoa > Arthropoda > Insecta > Hymenoptera > Braconidae > Fopius > Fopius arisanus. The sequence goes on along the minus strand of NW_011887801.1, from coordinate 626,082 downwards.
TATTGGACCATTGATATATCTGGGATAAATAAATTATCCAACGGGAATCAGTTAATTTTATTCAGCAAAATGATGTAAATGAGAATTCAGTTCGTATCCCATTGAAACAAGAAGAAACCCCAGGAAAGTTGAAGAACGAAACCTCGAGCTCAAAGTTACCGCGTAACTTGTACATCCAACAGCTTTGTGGCTCTTGTGCACGTTTGTTAATTACCGCCAGTTAATTAAGAGACTTTAGGGGCGTGAACAATTGTTTGCACAGTGCGACTTACGCAACTGACCCCAGAATACAAACAGCCCTGTACTCCAATGCCAAACATAAGCCCCTGACAACCCGGTTATCACAGGTTGAAAACGATATCGCCATTTTTTATTTCTCCCTATCTCTCAACCGGTTGTTTTTATTATTCCATATGCCAGAAACGTATAACACGATTAGATTAGAGAAACTACGATATTCTGGAGCCAATAAATAACCACCACCTGCAGGAGAATTCATCGGTGACGACTCACAAGTGCACCGAGAGCCCAGGAATACGTGATGCCTGTCAGATGCATGAATACGTCGAAATTAATCGTTGCTAATTAATACCGGGGAATATTGCGATTGCCGTCCACGTAGTGCATCTGTCTAGAATTACACGATTATTGGAATTATTGTAATCACATCGGGTGATGGATGGAATTTTTATCACGAAAATCAGGGAATTCTCGTTAATTGGGTGGTATAATTACATGGAAATGTCTGAGGGGCTTTTACGTTTGTCGGATGGCAAGCCAACTCTTTTCAAAGGCATACCTTTAATCGTAAGCATCAGATGAATATGTATTTGTTACTATCAATTATGCAGTCGGATTTTGCAGAAGTATAACCCCGAGCTAATGGAATAGTTCATCAGGGATTGGGGAATGTATGTTAATGGATTGAATTAATCCGGAAAGTACTTTGGGGTGGAGTTGTACGTTCTTTTTTTATCTTCTTTCTTTTTTTTTTTTAAAACTTTACGTCTTCGGAGGGAAGGTGCCTGCAATTAGGGAGTTGAAACAAATGAGTGAGGAGTTTTTGACTGAAAGCAAAGTTGTTTGTTAATTTTTGGGGTAAAAATTTCTAGTTACCGGGGAAAGATGAAGGAGCGAATGAGGGAGTTGGGGGTGAGATACAATTGTGTCTCTCTGAAACCAAAATCTCGACCCACTTGCAGGGGAGAAAGCTCGAGGGTGAGGTCCTCGTACTGGCAAGATTCTCCAGTGGAAAAATGTTGTTATGCTCCGACGTCTTCGTGAGTTGTCAAATCGTTGAGAAATTCTTAGGGAATTTATGGGGTAGTTGGCAATTAGCGGTTTATTCAATACTAGGAGGTCATTAGTACTGGGACGGGCTGGTGATGATTTTTTTTTTGATCATTTATTTTTCAATTTGAGGGAACAGTCATGGATTGGTGACACGTGACACCTGCGGCTGCTCCTGGGATGTGCAAAAGGTGAAGAATTGTAATGATCACCTGGAGAGGAGTGAGGACGATGGAAATGATGGGAATCATCGAAATGATGGAAATTATGGAAATTATGGAAATTATGGAAATTATGGAAATGATGGAAATGATGGAAATGATGAAAATTATGGAAATGATGGAAATGATGGAAATGATGGAAATGATGGAAATGATGGAAATGATGGAAATGATGGAAATGATGAAGATGATGAAAATGATGGGAATGATGGGGATATTGAGGGCCAAGTGGAATCGCTGGAAAAAGTAAGAATGTCTTTCTCGGACTTCATTATAACTAACGGTGGAATGTCCCCATGAATTTTCAAGTTATAGCATCTAAAAAACCAATATAAAAGTTGTCGCTCTTCCTAGCCCTGGCATCATCGTTATCAGACCCAGCGAAAAAGAAGTAATTCCTTCCTCATTTTATTTTCTCAACTGGCTTTTCTTTTTTTCCTCCACGAACTGGAGATAAAAATCGGATTATCACTGGGAATTTCAGGGCGCGAGTGTGCGAATAAACATCGGAGAAATACCCTTAGGACGCAATTCTCTCATCTACTGAAAAAGATAAAAACAACATCGGAAAATTCTGTGCCTGATAGCACGGTGACCAGACCGGAACCAGAAATCCTTGCGGAAGTTCTTCTTATGTCTGATCTCGATGGCGCTGATCTCAGCTCTCTCAGTCCTTCCAATATATTTAACAAAGTTTTTGCCGACTCTCGCCATTTTACTTCCGGTGAATATCAATAATTTCTGGGCATTCGCAGACTTTATCAATTTTATTCACAAAAATTTTCTTGAATCCAGTCATTAATACACGTCTCAAAATATTAATATCCTAATTAATTATAAAACTAATAAATTGCTCCAAGAATGAAGGATTTCGACAAACCAAAACCGTAGTCTCGTAAAAATATCCCATCACCCAAATAAATTCCTAGAAATCTCCCAGGGAATCTCGAGTGATGTTTATCAGCGTCCACGACGTACCGTATAAATATTCTCGGGATCAGGCAAAAGGAAAAAAATAATAATCCACTGTACATTCTGCAGATTCCGCAAATCCCATCCACAACTCCTCGGCTAAAGAAACCGCCAACAAAACCCAGAGGACTATTCCACTAATAGAATCCAACGGTGAGGAAAATATCGCCGGTCCTGTAGATGATACCTTGAGCAATGAAGAATTCGATGACTCAACCCAATACATCAATCTTCCACCAGTGAGAAATAAATTCGAACCCTCTGGCTATTCCACGTACGAATAAGATCAATAAGAAAGTACCGAAATGTTTTAATATTTCATGATGACATTATTTATACTTCCAGACCCGTGGATAAATCCCCACCGAGTGGTGAGAAAAAAAAAATACCAGCAATGGGCAGATTTCAATTCACTAAAGTACAAATAAATGGCAGCACTAAACCCGTATGGTTTCCTGGTTACATCGTCATAAGCTCTGTACAACCAAATTACCTGAGGATAACAGCAAATCCGGAAGCTGCATTGTCGGAAATTTGGCGGCTGTGCAGACCCCAGAATATTTTACCATCATCCAAACTCCTCCTCACATGAGCATCCATTTTTACCGAATAAATACAACGATTGCGGTTTAATTTAACTTCCGACAACGAGCGCAACTCATCTCCAACTTCCTCTGGCTGAGTGGAATTTAAAAAATGGCAAAAATAAAAAATCTCTTGCCATTTGAGAAAAGCTTCACACAGCTACCGAATCCCCCGGTGATAAAAATTAATGAGCGAATAAACCAAGGGGAATACATTCGTCGAGTTATTTCGTTAATTCAGAGATTAAAATTGTATTCAGCGAATTGATCGTGGAGTTAAATGAAAAATACAGGAGACGACGAAAGCGAGAGTCCGGAGTTTATCGAGTGAAACAGAAATCTCATTTCTTTTTTTACAAGAGTAATTTGACTGTTTGAAACAAAAGGGATGGGAGGGGTAGTTGGAATAAACCATTGGAAGGGTTGTGCAAGGGGTAGAGGTACACTAATCGATGTACGTGCCACGTCTACCACGAGAGAAAATTCTCGAAGAAGGAGAATTCAGAGGAGAGTTATCGAGCACCAGCATTCGGACACCCCTCGAGTCACGTAGCATGACCCAAAAACGTGACTAACCCTTATTCTTACAGCGAAATAGCAAGTATTAAGAGAAAAAAATATACCGAGAAAATCTCAATGGAGAAACAAATGAAAAGAAATATTTCCCGTAGAAACACGGACGGTGAAAAATTCGCGATTCCCAGGTTCTTGTCTGGTTCCTGTTGTATACTCACCGGAAAGAAGCTTCTACATGGCAACGATAGCAACGATGGCAACGATAGCAACGATAGCAACGATGGCAACTCATGGGTAAGAGAGAATTTACAATGATTGTGATCGGAAATGACACAAAGGCGAGAGGAAAGAGAGAAGGATAAAGGGGAATTGATCAACGGAAGGATGCAGGAAGTCACTGGGGGATCAGAATACCCTTTGGCATTGTTTGAAATCTGCGAATGGAGTACAAGCCGATGAACTAGGGCAACGATTTTTTAAAATGGTGAGAAAAGCCATAGGGAGAGTGGAAGATATGGCCAACTACTGGGCTACCGCTTGCTCTCAAACTGACAAATGGTTGTTTACAATGGATTCGCTTGGAGCTTTTCACTGCAATTGTATTTCAAATCGTTGAGAGGGGGTGTAAATTTCTCGGTAGTCGTTGGGCTTCTCAATTTTGCAAGGTTCATTTTATATTGGGTTGAGGAGAACAGCAGAGGAGTGCAAGATTTTGTGGAGGACTCTAGGTACCTTCAGAGGAGTTACGAGGTGATGGAAAGTTATTGGGAGTTATGGGAATTTATGGGAAGTTATGGGAAGTTATAGGAAGTCAATACTCGGGATTCAGATTATTTATCGGGGCATGGTGGCATCGTCCACCGAGTGAATCATTTATTTTAATGATAAAGTCATTGTTCGTCGGGTTTATTCGTGTGTATTAATTGAAGCTGCAGGTATAGAATTGAATTGAAAGTTCAGGGGAATCACTGGCAATCATGAGGAAATTCGTTTTGAGTAAGGAATTCTGCACTCGGAGAAGCGCCGGGTCAATTGTCATCTGGGGAGAATTAATCGATGACAGACGGTGAATGGATGAATGTCATTAATTATGGGGTAGTCAAGGTTCAGTAGCCTGCGATCTGATAATTGTCATTGATTTGCAGCCAATGGATTGGCAATTGTCGAGTGCTGCTATTGCATGGACAACTTGATTTTAACTATTATAAATAGTTCTCGTCGATTGAATGAATTGTGGAGAGAAATTAGCGGAGACATTTTGTAGATTAACGCACGGAAAAACAACAGTTGAGATTTATAGGGCAAAGCTTGAAAAGGGACGAGTGAAACTACCTTGGCAGTATTTTCAGGGGTTCAAGCAAATTAATTTGACCCAAATATGCTTCCTCGGAGTTACAAACCTCATGTGGAACTCTATATGTGGGAATTTCGAGTAATGGTGAATGCCAAGGGGAAGGAGGAATCCGGTGAAACTTTCGGATCCAGCACTACCTTCGTCGGCTACATTTTATCCTGTCGCCATCTTGCTTATGGTGAATTTTACTTCCTTTTATGGCGTTCCCCACAATAGCGGAATTGGTGGGATTTTTTTATTTTACTGTCGGAATAATGGGAAACCTGGAAAGTGTTCACTGCGGACCATCGACGTGAAATAGAAGTTTTTCAATCGTCAATAACTCCAGATCGAGGGAGTAAAATTTATCCTGATCCCATCATTTTCTCATCTTCTAGGTACTTGGTTTGACTTTTAAATGATTTACGGAATTATTCATCTGCGAGGATGATTCCGTATTTGTGAAATTAAATTGAATCAATGAGAATTAAATATTGAATGGAATAAATTTGTTGGCAATAATTAATTCATTTTGGAGTTGAAGTAAAAAATGTTTTTCAATTCCTCAATGCACCTAGTCACGAGAGATGATTATTTTATATTCATTTGTTGTTTGTTTAATTTTTTTTAGGATACTGATGAGAGTAATGAGTTGTTTAATTAATTTTAGTTTCAACAGTTGAGTAATCCATTTCTGAAAAATTAAATGCTTCAGGAGGTCGGGTGCCGGTCACCACCATTAAATAAAGGTGATGTACCGAGGAAATTAATTTCATAAATTTCCACCCAGACCCCATGTGCACAGCACCTAGACGCCCCGGTATGACCCAAATAATTCCCATTGAATTTAAATTCTAGGGGATTAAAATCCCTAGACAAAACTCTATACAAAAATAATTGAGAATCATTTTATAGAAATAATAATAATAATTCCACTTCAATTCGGATAAAAAAAATTATTATTTCATTTATTAATGTTGAGTGTTAATAAAAAAATTATTTGCAGCTATTATTATTAATTATGCAATTATTAACGATTATTGATTAATATTTTATATTATTATTGATAACTGGGGAATTTACGATTTTTATTTATGAATTATTAAAAATAATATTTCGCACTTTGTCGGGTGGAACATGAGAATTGTCTGAATATATTGGTTTCCGCCATTTTCAATTCCACTAAAATTGCCGGAAAACGATTCCCCATCTCGGATTACGTGACATCTTCCGTAACTTTTATGGAATATTTCTTTCCATGTACAGACAGAAAACTATTCATGATGCAGTCTTCCGCGTACTGCATAAATAAATCATGCATAAGAAATTGTAAAGTGTATTGCTATGCATTAAAAAAAAATGGAAATACATTTTAAAAAAATAATGATTATCCAAAATTGCAGGACAATTGTTGTCACTTGCTTGATAAAAATAAATAATAAAGATAAGAATTCTGGGAATAATAAAAAAATTTAATTTTGATTGGATTTTGATGTCGCGGGTCTAGACATGAATTAAAATTTATTATACGTACGGTAATTTATTGTACGGCATTAATGTTGATAATTTTAATTTTCTGTGGTTATTATTATCAGGATTTAATCAGTTATGTAATTATCATTACCTGTTCTGCGGTTGTTCGACGTTGGTAGACGAAAAATTTGTTAATTGTTGACCGAGACAACGGGGTGGTTCGCCCCGTCTCGGTGCTCACCGACCTTCGTACCTCGAAATTACCCCAATCTCGACGTACCTCACGTCCTTTACTTTGTTATCGGTCAGCACCTCACTATCAGCACGTGTCCCGCCAGATGCCAATCCCTCCTTGGAATCACATCCCTCCAGAATCCCAGAGTGAATCTTCCCCGTGTCGTTTACCTCGGATTTACGCATAACAAGATTCCTGAAACAACAATCGATCAACTAATCAATCGATCAACTAATCAATCAATCCGTCAATTAATTAGTCCACGCATTGCGATGGGAATTGTAATTACTCGCAGATGTTTGCACATCGGTTATTTTTTATTTTATCGATTTCACTCTAGCCTCGACCTGGCACGCTACAGGGAAATCCCTTATATTTTTCTTTGAGGGATCGATATATCTGGTTAACTCCCGCTCCATTTTGATGGACAAGATAATTGGGCTTGCATGAAAGTCGGAATCTCGTTAGGGAATGCGTGATCAGGCTATCACTACTGTGGCATGTATTCCGAAGAATAAATAAACGTGTGAAGAAAAACAATTTTTTAATCCCCAGCTTTCAATGAAACTCACCCCATATATTTCCCTATTTAATTGGTATATTCGGAAATCTCGTGATAATTAAAAAGTGAGCTCATTAATTATTCCGAGTTATCAATTAATATAAATAAATTTTAATACAAAAAATCGCGAATTGTCGAAGAAATTCTGATGTTTGACAATTTTTTTTTATCTTAATGAAAGAAATTTCAAAAGAAAATTGCAGTCAGTGAAATGGTATTACACAAATAAATATAAAATCGAGAGCAATTTTCAGGTGCCATCCGGTACGGAATTCCCTGAGAATTCTCAGTGGTCTGGAATGCAAACGAAAACCAATGGAGATTGCAGATACGTACACGTAAGAACGGATGATTTTTTTCTCTCATAGAAAGTAGGATAATCTCGCGGATTGTGAAACACTCGATTGCTAAATCCGGATTTAGCATAGATAAGACTCGACCCGAGAGCCTCAGAATGTCTTCGACATTGAGAAGAATAATCCAATACTTTCTCGTGTACCCGTTGTAAACCGGGCCGACAGTCGCAGATCATGAGATCAGTTGAGCCAATTCTCTCGCGAATAATATTTCCCCTGATCAGAAAGAAGAGTGTAACGACAACGGAAATTATTTCCCATTCAATAAAAGTGAAAGGAGCATTTCTCGTTATTAATCTCATTGTTCAATTAAATTGACGAATCATTGCATTGAAGTTGTTTACTGATGTCTCAATTTTTGAGGAGAGTCCTGAGATGCAATGAGGGCAAATGAGAAAAATATTCGGGATAAAAACGTGATGAGGTCTGGGTATGGCCGTCAGGTGGTGTCGAGAATTGGCGGATTGATCGAAACCTGGATAGGGTTGTAATACCCTAATGTCCTATCAGCAAAATGCAGGGGAGAGCACAAGCCGTGAATTCACAATTGAATGCCCTCTTTACCCCCTTGTCACCCCAGATTTAACCCTCACAACGGGGAATGTGGTGCATCGGTTTTACTAGTGCCAGTGAATCGTGCCTATCGCTAGCTCTCCATTCCCAGTAAACCGTGACTGTACGACCAAAGCCACGATATTCCCCCTTATTTATTTATTTTTTCAAGAGATTTAACGTCCACCGCCAAGGATAATTGTCCCGTGCTCAATTGTCCAGAAGTCTCCCCAATTATACTTTCTGCGTGGAGATATTTTATTCCGGGCATTTTTTTATTAATCGGTTTTCTTCGGGGGAGAAGAACTCAGCCGATGCGGAATGTTTATTTATTTATTTATTTTTTGAAATGAGAAATACGGGTGGAAGTGATTTTCAGTGTTCGTAGGCTCTGACGACTGACCCTAAATCTTCTCCAGTATCTTCAACGTTCGCTGGACCCGGATGGTTATCTGAGACACGATTCTCCACTTTTCAGTCAAGACTTTGAGTAGCTCATGTAATCCAGCATTGTGGCGGGATTTTATAAGATTTCCTCCGGGCAATATTGAGTTCATCGAGTTGATGTATCAGATGTCAATTGATTTTGAGGGATTGATTGGAGGGATTGGAGTACCAGCGGTTGCACTGAGGAAAAATAATTATTCCTCTCATGGGTTCATTTACTTGAGAGAAAAACGTAATTTTCCATTTCGATCTTGATAATAATTATCCTATGGCTTTAGAGATTGATTTTTGGCATTTGTCCTTGGATAAATCACTGGTTATTATTAATTATTGATGGTTATTATAAATTATTATTAATTTTATTTGAATATCAAATTTTCTTGGGAGAAGGAATTGGTATTAAATTGTTTGACTTGTCCTTTTTTTCCTGATGATAATTCATGACTCGCCATAGTTTCACCACTTCGGGTTTTGTCCTGAGAATATTTCTTTCTCTTCTCGTTCCACTTTGGTTAATTACTTAAGTGATATTTCAAAAGTTCAAACTAGTCTTTGAAGCTATTCTTCAACGGTGAAGTGTTAGACTGGAGCCGTATCGATTCGGTATACTTTGTCAACCTACATTTCACGGCTCATATCGTTGGGCCTGGACGTCATCGCCATGGAGAACTCCATGAGAGAAAACTCTGTCATCCAGAAAGTAATTCATGGATTATTTTGCCTCATCTCACAATTAACCCCAGGACGCGCTGATTTTATTCATTTTTTCTGCGTTCATTCTACTCGTTTTTTATCATTACAATTATTATTATTATTTACCTTTTGTATAATTATTGAGAGAGTATTCCCTCATATTTTTTCAGTCTATATTGAAAAATTTGGAGGGAGGAAATGTGGAATTTATATTAGTCAATTTATTCCAAAAAATTCCTTCAGAGGAATGTATTGACATTTTATTAAAAACCTGAATTCTCTGGAATTCCAATAAAATTTGTATAGTATCCTGAGAATAGAACGTGAATTTTTCATGAAACCTCTAAATTGTTCTATCGATTTTTAACCCCACGGAAACATCCCCTGAAATAATCCCCGAGTAACCCCCGGTGCACGGGTTTACGAGCACCAAAAACATTCTCAATCGGATGTTCCCCTGACCCTCAGCCCAGAAACCGTGACTCCAGAGTCGAATCCCTTCATTTTCCAAGACCCACATGCGATTCCGTCAATTTCCTATAGCCCTAACTTTAACGCTCGAGTGTGAAGATCTATGTAACCGAGAACTCCCCAGCAACTTGCCAAAGTATCACCAAAATTCATTAATTAAACAAAACCTTCATTTTCACCAATTAACCCGGAACATAAAATACCAGAATTGAGAGGTCGACGAAACAATTTCCCCGGCATTCAATTTGACTTAATCAAGTAGTCAATAAAGCATGTACCCATAAACTGATAATTCCATACGAGTTTATGCCGAGAGCAGAGACATTGTCATCACTGGAACCTCAAATTTGTGGGAATCACCAGCACAACTGGTTCGATATAAAGCTGTGGGCCTTCACCGACCTGTCAAAAGCACTCCTCCAGTGGCCATCAAACTAGCCAATATTTCGAGGTGAATTTTAACCCCCTTCCCCTTCCATCCTCTTCCATCCCCTTCCACCCCCTTTCACCCCCTTCCACCCCCTTCCACCCCCTTCCATTCCCTTCCAACCCCTTCCAACCCCTTCCATCCCCTTCCTCCTCTTCCTCCTCTTCCTCCTCTTCCTCCTCTTCCTCCCCCTGCACCCCTTTTTCCACCTGACAAGCACAAAGAATCCGTAATCCCGTAGCCATCGGAAAAAATCCAACAATCAATTGAAATTGATGGTACATAACGACTGAAGTCTATTATAGACGAGGCCTATCCAAACGATACAGCTCTATTGATTTTTAATTCACCGACAAAAGCTCGTATTGATAGGTCAAATCTCTGTGCACATTCTGTATCTTTCATCTCGGGGTATTTACCCTCGTTTTCATCTGCCCGTGGGGTAAACAAATCTATTCGAGAAAGCTCTTTATCATCTCGATTGTGAGACACGTCCTATCTGATATCGTCGGTCTCTGCGATGAGAAAAAAATCTGGGAATAATTGCGGAATTGGTCCCTTGGTATGCGGCAATTTTTGCCGGATGCTTCGTAATTTTTTGAGGGATTTTGATTTTTGATTTTTATGGGGAAATCTCATACAGTTTTTTTTTCTGGGGGTGGAGATGAGAGATCTTGGAGAATTTTAGAAGGGATTGGCAATTGGACATTCGTCATGCTAACTCCAGGGAAATTGAATACGATGCAGTGGGATAAATCATAACCAGGGGGGAAAAACGGGAGAGTGATGCTATTCGAAGGAATGATATCGTAATGAATCGAATGGGTGAAGGGTATTTCAATCTGAAGATGGATTTACACTGGTATGGACTCGACCGATCGATGTAAATACCTCGGGAGATTTCCGGAAATTGAATCAATCCAATTGTTTTTGGCGCAGGTAGTCCTGTCATCGGGAGAGATTAATGGATTTAAATTAGATTTGTTTAACCGGTGGAAAAAAATTATTTCAATTAATATAAATCAAGTCAATCTGCACGGAATGAACCCGGCGTATGTCCCAATACGAAATAATTCAGTTCAGATCGTTAATTCCAGATTTTATGATAATTCAATGAATTTTTTAATGTTTTAAAAATTTTTGGTGAATTTATACGGAAAAAAAAATTCGCGAGATCCCTTATAATAATAAATGGTGAAAAATTATAAGACGAAGGCACCGACATCGAACCCTCAATTCAATTCTATTTTTTACAGCTGCGTAAAAAAATAATAAAAATAATGGGAAGTCGTGAAAATCCATGGGTTACTGTTTTATTCCGGATGAAAATAAATTCGTCAATAAAAAGGGAGGAATACCTCAAATAACTGGATCACCAAGACCCAACGAAACCCCTCAAAAAAAAAAAATTATTTAATTGCTAGCAAGAAGATTTAATAATCCCTCGAGTAGAAAAATTTCCGGATACGAGAAAAACCAGAAACAATTGGATTGACGGTGAAGTCGGGCCAATCACTCTCGACCCCTCGAAACGTGTTTTCCGATAGTTTTTTCAACGCGCGATTTACTCCCCTCACCCCCCACCCACCCCCCACCGCATCCCGCGAGTTTTCTCGCCGAAAAAAACTTTCAATTTACATCCGCAATAACTTCGTTACCGCTGTATGACGCACCGAGGGTTAAAAATCCCGTGAAATTGGTGGCAACGATTTTCCACGGATGTTGTATTTATCGATGTACAACTTTGAACAACGACATGCACGAAAAACTTGTGCATATGCATTGGCCAGTGGCCAGCACTCGATGCTCAATGATTTGGCATGATCTCAATTTTTACGTCGACTCTTCAAAAATAAAACAACCACACAGCAGCATTAGTGTACTCCACAAAAATTCTAATAAACCGTTCCCCCAATTGGCCCTCGTAATTAATAATAATTGATGTGTAATTGATGAATAACTTACGTGTAACACCGATGACAACAAGCCGCGTTATAATCCTCACATCAATCTGTCACAGGATTTGCCGGAGAAGACAGCCGGAAAAACTGTCAACGAAATGAAAAACTTTGTTCCCGTCATTAATCCAAATGAGCCAGTGCGATCTCAAGTGTCACTTGGTCTCCATCACACCGACAATATCGCTGATCAACAGAGAAACTCGTTAAGTACTCATTTATCCATTGACACATTTCACTTCACATCCTGATACTTCACTGATTTATCTCTTCAATATTTCTCCAATATTTATCCAATATTTCTCCAATATTTCTCCAATATTTCTCCAATATTTATCCAATATTTCTCTAATATTTATCCAATATTTCTCGAATACTTCTCGAATATTTCTCAAATATTTCTCAAATATTTCTCAAATATTTCTCAAATATTCCTCGAACCCCCGGGTCACCGATTTGGCACAAACTCGAGGCAGACGGTAAATAACAATAAATTCTGTTTAAAATTGATCTCTCAATAACGATATGAAGATCACATTACTGGTACAACCAACACTAGTACACACGCGCGCACGAGTAACGAAGAGACCTTTCCGAATCTTCAGAAAATCAATACACTCGTCCACATTTTGCCAGCCTCTGTTATCCTAATGTTGTTTATCACCCGAATTTATTTGAGTTATTTAACGGTTTGATGCGTGGGGATGATTGGCCGACATCACCAAGTTCTCCGAAGTTTCCACATACCACTGGCATTTCTCGGATTCCCACGGCAATCCCCACCGATATCCAATTTCGAAGGTGAATTCATAGGATTAATTGGCATAACTGGGATTGATGAGTGATCCAAAGGAATTCCCCTCGATTCAGCGCTGAGTCGTTATTAAAACGGCACAACAGTGACAAATCGTCACCCCTAACCCCTCGCGACCCCACATCCTCAGCATCCCCTAAAAATGTCAAAACAAAAAACGCCAACGAATTTTCGAGATAATGCGAGGGCCTTACCATCATCCAGCGATAACCAACGATAAGTCACGACGCGATTACAGTATCACAAAAAATGCCAATTAATTCCCGATAGACAGATAACGAAGAAAAAAAATAAATACAACAATTTCTTCGATATCCGAATTGACGAGTGATACGAGAGTTGATCAAAGTAGTAGAGAATAACCTCAGCGCAGTCAAAATGGTGGCCGACACTCCCGTATTTCGTATCACTGGATTGGTGTGGGTCCAGCAATTGCCAAAACTAGTTGTTCACATCCGACGATTGCCCATCCAACGATCGCCTCATGACAACTCATTCCACTGATCATCATCAACTCATCAACGATCACCACCCAGTGACACCGATGAAAATCCAAAAACTCCCCTCAATCCGCGGGACAAAAACAACAACTCCCGGAGACATTGCTATCATCCCCTAAATGGGGGTCACCATAAACTCAAAATTCCGATTACAACCCACCTCCACCAAACCCCTCAATCCTCCCAACCAGTTAATCACCGATTAATCACAAATTAATCACAACCGAATAGCACCGGGATGTCCCACCAACTGTCCAGCGAACTCCTCTATGGAAACAACAAACTCGTTGACAACTCGGGGATAAGCATTAGTAAGATAGGGTGGACCGTGATGTTGGAGGCGACATCTGTCTCTGGAGCACAACTGTCAAGCCCTCATGGCCACACACGTCTATGGGGTTCGCGCCTTGCGTCAATATCGCGACCTTTGTGCTACTTTCCATTTTTCTTGAATTTAACATTTGATTTAATGAGTCCACGAATCGAGTCAACTTCGCGCACGATAATCACCAGGTTGCTACCTCATTGTCCGTCATTTGTCGGGTTATTTGGATATTTTTTATAATGGAATATTGTGCAGTTGCTGGGGGGAAATATCGGTGAAATACCCCACGTACACTTTAATGTTGAATCCAACTCGGCGGCTGCGCCAACACGACTAAGTCCAACCCCTCCACAATGCATGGAACTATTCACAATCAGTCCACGAAGATGCACGAGGTCACACGAAAATTCAACGAATTGCTCCCCCTTCTCACCCGCGTCAACCCCTTCCTCCGCGTCAACCCCCTTCCCCGTGTCAACCCCCACTTCACCCCTTCCACCCTTCCGCCCCTTGGCGTCAGTGTTCTTTCAGTTTTTCACGTTCTCTCTTGCACCCCCATCTCCATTACCACCCGCATCTCCAGCTTTTCTATGTGGAAAAGCCCAAGGGGCTGGAGGGGGTGCGAACTAGTGCGCAAGGGATGAAATACCCTTCGGGTTTAGGTCGGGCACCAGCACGAGGCACAACACTCGTATTTAAAGTTTTCTTTATGTCGAGGGCATTACAAACATCAGGATTTACCATCATCCATCATTTTTCCGGGGGATTAGAATTTCTAATTTCAGTTCTCATAGACTTTTCCTATTTATCCGACACTTATTACGCGGATTATGCATACAATTGCATAATTTTATATGACTATGTGCACGAGGGGAGGGGGCATTTTCAACGTATTAATTTGCATGGAGGGGAAGTCTCAGGGCTTATTAAATGAAAATTACTGGGGACTAATTCTCATTTGCCTCGGCTCATTATCCCTCTGGAACTTTTATGAAAAAGTCTTTTTTTTTTGTTCGTCGATGGTTGGGCGAGATAATTAAACTCTTTATGAGAGAATCTTCAGGTCGGGGGTTGTATCTTTTTATTTTCATGTGCTGGTTGTGTAATTCTTCGGTGACTTGGAAATCAATGATCGGGGGATTCCACTGGAGGAAATCACCATGAGGAAAATTATGATATTTTTCCTAGTTTGCAGCTGTTCCACCGTCAATCCCCGGGTATTAATTTTTCCTTGACGCGAATTACCCGACGAATTTCCGCGTGCACACGTCACCGTAGCTCATTCGCTAATCACTATTCCTAGAAGTTGAAAATGGGTAGCAGAAGTAGAAATTTATTTAAATTCTCTATTGATAAGGGAGACTATCGTTGGAAAAAAGAATTTCGATATGAGAGGCACTCCACAAAATTTCAGAAAGCAACTTATTGATCTTTATCACTGAATTCAAAGACATCGTTTGGAGATGCGAATTGAATTCATCTCATGACTTATTATTCTCTGAATGGCATGTCTCAGGAAACCTAGCTCCCAATAATCTCGGCAAAGACACGAACCCCTCACGTGTCATCACAAATCCGATTAGAATGAAAACGACTCTCGCAATTCCCTCATTGATAATTTCCCGCGAACGATAACCGGAAAAAATAGTGATCGAATAAATTTCATCATTAATTGCTCCCAGAAAGAAGATAAAAACAGGAAAACCTTGAGAGTATTGGTGGTTACATCAATACCTCTGAAATCATATGATACTATTAATTCATTCGGCGTTGAATACATTCTCAGAAGTGATGAGTGCATGTAGTTATCTCATTAAAGGAGAAGTGCATTTGCTGCACGTGGATATAACAGCAGTCAGTCAACAAAACTCGGGGGACAGATGGATTTTTTCATTTGGCTGTCTCCAACGATTTAACTGTGTGACTAGTGGCAATCGTTGCGGGAAGAAATATTTATTGTGATTAAATTGCCGGATGAATCTGAAACCGTTGGAAGACCTTGATTTTAATTATGGAAATTTGTGAGACCTGGTGATATATGTCATGTGTTATCAGGCAATAGGTGAGCGATTGCGAGTGAGAAACGAGAAACACTACTGTATATTTGGGGAAAAACTGTCGATACTGCACAGTCGGCGCTGAACATTCTCTCTCATAACAAGGGAATGGTATTAGACACGATTTTTTTTATAAATAATTGAGTGAATTTATTGTGAGATGACGACAGCTGTCGAGAAAACATTCTGGCCTCAGTGGCTTGCTGGATTCACTGGTGAGTCATTCGTTGGAGACTTTGTATGATGTATGATGTATTTTATTCAATTAGTTGTTATTGTTTCATTGTTTATTTATAGTTTCTCTGGCTGTCTTGACTGCTAGTCTTGCCAATGGCTGGGCTTCACCTTTTCTCGCTAAACTCACTTCCGATGATGTCGATACGTCATTCAAAATCACTCCTGATGAAGGCTCTTGGGTCGCCTCTTTACTCAGCCTTGGGAGGGTCTTCGGGGCTGTAGCGGGGGCTATTTGCCAGGGTGATTAATTATATTTTAATGCATTACAAAATGACACTTTCAAGTTTTCATTATAAATATTGTAAATACGCATTTTGTATACTTTTTCCTCGTTCTTACCTTGAAATATCACTGACTATCTGAATTTCTCGGGATGATTGTATCTGAATCAAATTGAATCCCAGAATATTGAGAATTTAATTGAAATTTTTATTGAAAATAAAACGCATTCGCATGAATGCAGCTAGAGAGATAATAATTATAGTTTTGCATGACTTTTGTTATGCGTAAACACTTGTCATACATTTCGTTGGTCACTGGTATCTTATCTCTGGAAATTATTCTCAAACAGGGACAATAGGCCGGAAAAAAACGATGCTAGTGGGTGCCTTGCCGTTGACGTTCGGCTGGGTGTGCATGATCTTTGCTAAATCAGTGGAATACCTGTATGTGGCGAGATTCTGCAACGGCATGGGTTCCGGGATGATCTGGGGTGCCCTGTCATTGTACATGGGAGAAATAGCCGATCCATCCATTCGGGGGTCCCTAGTAAGCCTATTTCATCCCAATAAAATAATTTTTTCGCCTAAACAATTGATTATTCCCTCTCACAATAATTTTTCAGCAATGATTTAATTACTCAATGGATTCATTGAAGTTTTCTATAATTTTTTATTGGAATAATTTTCAGATATTCCTGAATCTGAACGCATCGTCGATGGGTTCACTCCTGGGTAACGCGATAGGTCCGTTCCTGGGCCTTGAGGAATACGGTTACGTGGCAGTGAGCCTAGCAGCTGCATTCATAATATTCTTCTCATGGATACCAGAGTCCCCGTACCACTACGTCCTCCAGGGGGACCTAAAGAGGGCCGAAGCCTCATTACTCTGGTACAAGAGGCACGCCGATGCCCCCAAGGAGATAGCCGAGCTCAAGGAGTTCATGGGTAACACGAATAACGATAGTGAGAGTTTTCGTAACAAGATCAAAGTGTTTTGCAAGCCGAACAATGCCAAAAATATGGCAATAGTGACAATGCTCAATCTTTTCCTGTACTGCGGTGGTCACAACGTCATCAGCTCGTATTCCGAGATAATTGTGAGGAAGAGTGACATAAGAATAGCACCGAGTATCGTGGTGATGGCTCTGGGTGTGATTATGGTGATTGCTGGAGGTGTTGCGATGGTATTCGTAGACAAGTGTGGAAGACGTCCTCTGTTGATTTATTCGAGCTTCGGGGTATGTGCCTCGATGGTGATGCTGGGGATTCACTTCAATCTTCTAGCATGGCAGGTTGATCCTCATGCTATCGATTGGCTACCCATTGTTGCTCTTGTTTTGTACAATTTTGCTCTTCCCTGTGGTATGCTATCCATGCCCAACACTCTACTTGGCGAGCTATTCCCTCCGACCCTCAAAACCATCGCCTCTTTGACGTTCACCTGCACCGCAGCTTTCATATCCTTCTGCGCCATCAGGGCGTTCCAACCCGTTCTCGATCTCGTTGGGGAGAGGGCCATTTTTTTTATGATCGCCTCGGCTGCACTGTGCGTTGCACCATTCACTTATTTTCTCGTTCCTGAGACCAAGGGGAAGACACTCATTGAGATTCAGGAGAATATGGGGAGGAAGAAGGAGGATATCGTCACGAGACTCTAGACATTTCCCATTTATCGATTTTTTTTCACTCTCGAACTTGTCGTTTTGCGAATATTTATAGGAGAAATTAAAAAATTAGTCATTTTAATGAATGAAGAAATGATTGGACATTGAGAATCTGTTCATATTGCAAATCATATTATTTTATTATTATTATTTTTTAATAGTGTATGCTCGTTATGTTTAAACATTAAAAACCCATCGTGTTCATGACTCATTCACGCGTAATGCGTGTGATAATGATAAGTGATAAGCTGTTTGTTATCAATGTGTATAATAAAGATTTTGATGATTTAAGAGTTGTTTGCTCTCTCGAGTGATTTCTTGTTTTTTATCGTGAGTAAGAGTAACGAGGGTGAAGAGTTTTCCAGGCTCGTAATTTATGTAATAATGGGTCTATGTACCTCTAGGTTACCGAGTGCTTTATGTAAAGTGCCACGACCACTTACGCCTCTTCAATATTAACAATGTTTTGGCGGGATGGTACGTGACGACAGCAACAGACATTAGCGAAAAGCGTGAAACCAATGAATTCTCCATCTTCGAGTTCATAAATCATTCGAAAGCACCGGGAAAATACATTTCCCAGTGACTCCTGGTGATACAACTCGTATAAGTCGAATAAATCATTGAGAGTTGATAAAGAAAATTATTTACAAGCCAAACATCTGCAACGTCTTCATGACTTCGTAATACCACGTAAACCTCATTTTTATTCATTCACTGGCCACTGGCTAGAATAAATAATAAATTAAACATTATTAACAAATATCGTGAATCACTCCAATTGAAATTTTTTCACATTTTTCATCAATTCTGTATTAAATTCCGAATTCAATTTTGAGAATCATCGTTTTATTTAGCAAGTACCAATTTAACTACTCCATCCATCAATCAGATATATTACACCCTCAATTGTTTTAATTACAACGCACGTCATCTCATGCGTAATTGACAACCGCAAATAACCGATAATTATAAACTGAGGAGTGATTCACCAGGATCTCGGGAGACTCGTTTATCAATTTGTAATGAAAGGATTGAGTCAATGAAATTGTGAATGAGTCGTAAATTACGTCATGCTTGCATTAATTCAAAAATTTGGGGTGAAGTCCCTCGACGAACGTGCGTATATTATCTCATTAATTAAATTCAATTGATGAATACTATATTTTTTTTCTTATCCTAGACAAATCATTATTTTATTGAAAGATTATTTTATACTATATTATATATGTACAGTACAATATAATATTTTGATATAAAAAAAATATTTTGCACCGAAAATATTTTTTAAAAGGGAAAGGGATTGTATGCGACATTTTTTATTGCTGTCTGACAATGCAGGGGGGTATTCCACTGGTTATTTCAATTGACTCTCACCCCTTATCCCTCCCCGCTGTACAATCCTTGACTCACGTGCGCCAAATTCATTTTCACGGAAGTAAACAAGCATGAGCACAAGTTTTGACTCCTCGGAAATTAAAATGTCGAGTTCTACTGTGAATTTACCGTTGGAATTCATCTAGAATATCGAGCGATATCACAAATGAAACGAGCGAGACTGTTTCGTCGGGCGAAGGACACCCGCACTGTCATTAACCTTAATGCAGGCCATCAGACAGATGTCAATGTTCACCCCTTGGTAAGTGGAGTAAATCATCTTCAGGGTGATAATAATTATCTGCGAATAGTCATCATTATTACTCAATAAATTTTATTTCCAGGAATTTCGAAATTGAAACCTTGAAATTATTTAATTGAAATCTCTTTCACAGTCATATCTGGCCATAATCCATTTTTTTTTCTCGGTACGAATGTAAACCAATCGATAAATCGATTCAGGAGGAGATTGAGGAGTCCACGAAGAAATCTAGGAAAAAACGAATAGATCTGCCTCCTGAGCCTGACCGAGACGATTATTCCTGTGAAAGTAAATCCAAAAATAAACTGAAATTTGAAAATATATCGAAAAATCGTGAGTATGTTTGGAGTTTAGGGTCTACAATGGAGATAATAAATTCGAATTGCAGTGTGTAAAGACGAAAATCCGAAGGTACTCGCCAAGAAAACAAGAGCAAAGGTCGACCTTGACTCGATGAAAGAGGAATTAAAACAGCTGGAGGACCCCCCAGAGACTGATCTCGAAAAGGAAATTAGTGTCAACAGATTAAATTACGAGTTCTATGATACTCCGTGTGAGGAATTGGCCCAGAATTTGCTAGGTAAATGTAAACAATGGGAATTGTTACATTGTAATAATATTAAAATTGCAATGAACTGGGACAATAAGTAAAAAAATATTTAATCTGAGAGACATCTCGTTTTCACCAGGTAAAATATTAGTTCGTCGTTTGGATAATGGAATCGTCCTGAAGGGGAGAATCGTCGAGACAGAGAGTTACTTGGGTGAAATAGACGCTGCTTCCCACACCTTCAACAATCGTGTAACTCCCAGGAATATTCCAATGTACATGCTTCCAGGAACAATCTACGTCTACATGACGTACGGAATGTACTACTGCTTTAATATTTCGAGTGGAGGTGAGTTGACACCAATAAAATCATCAATTGCCTTGCTCACGAGAAAAATTCCCCAGGAAAAGGGGCGGCTGTGCTTCTGAGAGCCCTCGAGCCCTTGGAAAATACCGAGGAAATGCAGAATAATCGTCTCTCACTACTGAAATCCAAGAGAACTAAAGACTTTCGTACTCACGAATTATGTAATGGGCCCTCAAAACTCTGTACAGCGTTTCGAATTAACAAAGACAGCTGCAAGTACTCGCTGTGTACGTGGAAAAAAATGTGGATTGAGGAAGATCCAGGGTATCCACGAGAGGATATAAAAATAATTAAAACATCGCGAATAGGAATCGAAAGTGTCGGGGCAGAATGGTCCAAGAAGCCCCTGAGATTCTATATCTATGGCAACTCCTCTGTGAGCAAACGTGATAAAAAATCCGAAGATAATCTCATCATTGATAATACCTGAATATAAAAAGAGGATTTTTATTGCACTCAATTAACTCCTCGTCAACGAGATAATTTACACTTCATTTATTATTAAATTCAAAAATAATTTATAAAAATTATCACTGGCCCATTATACACATGATAGAGTAGTTTTGCCTCGACTGTCTTTGAAACCTAGAAATTTATATCCACTCAGCCATAACTCTCTCGTAATTCTCCTCCTCTATGAAAGGCTTGTCAATAGATCTGAAAGACAATCAAGAAATCAGCCATGAAAATTAAACACTTGTAAGTGAGAAATGAGAAATAATTACTCGATCATGAATTCTCCGCAGTACAAACACTCGGATGCCACGAGATTATCTATATCCGCCTTGATTTGATCCTTGGTAGATAGGGAGACTGAACCAACTGAAGTCGTGTCATCTGGTTTCTTCGAAGCCGCTGTCAGCTGCCTCTGGAGATCAGCCAATTTTGTCTGTTGGTCGTTTGAAAGCATCGGCGTCAGTGCTGCGATTAAACAATCGCTGTGAAATCGATGGCCACAGGGAAATACATAGAACGGTCTCAAAAGAAGTTGCACCTCGCATGAATTGCACGTATCCCTCACGTGAACGAATGTACATCTGAATAATGAGAGGTCGCGGATTAACATTCATCAACGATTAATTGTGTGTAACGCGTGGTGGGATGATTCACCTAGTGCGAAATGCCTGGACATCTTTTCTGATTATTTCAGCTGCTTTCGTCGCCTCCTGCATCTCCTCCTTGAGGTCTTGAATGTGTTGGTTGTATTCCTGGAGTAACAATCCTATTTAATTATTCAAAGCTCCCCCACATTTATGAAATTATTGAAATTTGACTGTCATATCACTCTCAAACCCAAAAATATCCTTCAACAATTCTCTCCACCATTGAGTTATTTCCAATCGTAGAATGAGATAACTAATTAGAATGTCTAATTAGAATGTAGAATCTGTACCTGAAGTGAATTGCAAATAGCGTCTTTGAAATGATCAATTGTCACGAAATCAGAGAAAAAGGGAAGAATGTCCTCGATTTTCACCAAATCACACTGTTGCAAAAACTCCATCGCTTGCTGAATATCGTCGCGTTCCCTAACGACATGCTCAGCTGAAAATTTTACAAAAAACATTCAAAGGGAAATGATTGTTTGACGTGAACAAGGAATTACCTATTTTCAACCACAACTTTTTCTTTAATTCGCTGTCGTTGTGCGATGGCATCGCAGCTATTATTTTAGCCAGATCTACATCTATTGTTAAAGCAAGATCAACTGCTGTAGTCCACAGGCCTAATAAAGCGGAGAGCTGCACGCAAGCCTCGGTCAAACCATTCTCCTGGCATAAACGCAGGGCGTAATGCACGTCGTAGTGCACCATCGTTATGTCTTGGCCTTAAAGAGAAGTATTCCAGTGGATTTAACGACAATAAGAGGGCTATCATTTGATAGTGAATTTGATACCTTGAGAGCCGATGTAACGCATCACCTCGTCTTGTTTATACTTAGCATAGAGTGATAGAAGTAAATTATGAATCGCTGGATCGGGACAGCTCTGCTTGTAGACGCAGAATTCGAGATACTTTATCACTTCTTTTGCCTGAATCAGTAAAAGAATACAGACCTTTATATTTTTTTCATGAAATTATTCTTTATCCGATGACCCACAAAAAAATATGTATTATTCATTTATTTATTGTATTGTATTTATTATTGTAATCATGGAGAATGAAAAAATAAAAATAATTAAAGTGATGAACTCACGTGTTTTTCATCGCTATCACATGACACCAGAGCCGGCAGTAATCTCGACGGCTGCAATTGACTCCCTTTGGAAATAATGGCAGCAACAGTTGGTTTTGGCAACTCCTGCAGCAATGCCCCAGCGAAATGATAGAATAAATTTCTATTCCCCTGGCTCTTGAGCACCTCGAGCGCCTCGAGATAATTATTCTTGTACAAATGCTGGCGAATAACTTCCTCGTAATTGCGATGCATTATCGTCAGGCGAATCAAATTGTCTTTATCTCCATGGCTGGCCATCAGATTGTAGATAGTACTCAGATTTTTTTTAATGCATTCCTCAACGACAGGAATACACAGGAAGCTATCGAACTGTTTCTGAAGTTCCATGTACTTCGGATTGTGTAGATGTGATGTTTGATCGTTTCTGAGGACTCCCATTTGATTCATAAATAGTTCCACCACCCAGACAACTATCATTGTTATCTGGGTTTTGTCTTGTGGCCTCAGGCCCTCCAATTTCTTCTTCAAGAAGGTCTTCAGGGCCTCGATCTGGCACTCCTGGAGAAACTTGAGGGATATCTCCTCGAAGGAGGAGTGAGTGTCGGCATAGATGAGTGCACTCTTCTCGTAGTCCTTCTCCTTGAACAGCATCTCCGCCTCTTTCACCAGGACCTGGTCGATGTGCGCTGGATTACCCTTGCAGTACTGCTTCGCCAGCTCGAATTCACGTTTATCCATGTACACCTGCCAGACATTTCTCTCCTCTCTTGTTACCTTGTATTTGAAAAGAGCTCGCTCTGTGTGCGCCCATATCGCCCCCGTTATCGGATCCTTCGTTATATTCACCAGCTTTCCAAATGTATCGTTGTAAATGTCCTCGAAGATCAGCTCCTGGTTCAGCAGGGAAATACCTTTGACGTGATCCGAGTACAAGAGAAGAGCGTGAAATTTTGTGAGGATGAAATTTATTGGGACATTGTGAGACGTGGAAACTGTCGAACCACTGAGACTCGTCTCTGGAGAGTACAGCATCACCTGGTTGATGAGGACATTGTCAGGGGCTGGCTTGGGGCTCACTTCTGCGTACAGTACTCCAGTTTCGGTCAGCCAGCCAAATGATTTTGGATAGCCCTTCGCCACTGGATAGTAAAATTGCATTCGTGAATATGGCAAAGAATTTTCCAATTGACTGAAACGCTCCTCGACGTTCAGGTATCTGCTGAATATCTGCTGAAGCAGGGGCTTCTCCTGGGCATTCGTTACTGATCCTATATACTGGTAGATCCGGATCTTCGTGGTTACTATTATTACGTATTTATCGGTGTACGGAACCTTGTGGAAGGCGATCCCTGTTATGGGGGGTTTGCTGTGTTCACCTATATCGAATACCTGGATAATAAAATATTTGCATTCACTCGTGAATTCACTGTGCCCTGCCGTACTTTTATTTCTACTGAATGCCTTGTATTTTTTTGATGGATTTTATCGAATTTACGTGTGAGTGAAGTGATAATGGAGTGATTATTCGGCAATACTTACCAGTCCATCTACCTCTTTACTGCCATAGAGAGGCAAATAATTAGGAAGCTTTCAGGAGTAACAGATAATGACATGAAGGATGATTTCGTTTAATTACCTAGACTATGAGGAGTCAATTAAATTGCCTCCAAAAATTTGGAGTCGATGGGATTTTAATTACCTGCTTCCAATACTGCTCTAAACTTGTATTGAATATTTTATCGACATCAAGAGTAATTTCAGTTTCGAAAATGAGTCCCTTGGAAGTACCAAGGAGAATTGGACCAGTGGTTGTGTCCGATGTGTTGGAGAAATTCCATCCAACTGCTGTTATCTCGTGCCCTCGAAATTTTCCAGCGGGTTTTAATTTATTTGCAGTTTTGTGGAGATAGAAAAATTCAGACGGTGGACTCTCTCCATTTTTAGGTGTTAATGCCAGTAATAAATGATTTCCCAGGGGATCTAGAAATAATCCACTCATTTTCATCTGTGACATGCACTTGGACACATCGATCTCCTCTTTTTTCTCTGGATTTTTAACGTCGATCCTCAGGATAACGTTGTTTGCCATGGCAATTATTATGAGATTGCTGCTGACTGCGAGGTGAAGGATATTGTCAGGAGGCCGGAAATTTACCCTCTGCCTTATGAATATTGGCTCCTCGTCCTGGAGTTTCATCTGAATGAAGCCTGCTGTGCTCTGGAATTTTAATGAGCATTCCTTCACATCGAGGAGTAACATTGTATTGATTTCTCAATTAAATAGGACTTACGATGTCTGGCCTCATTGGCTCTGGCCCAGAAGGTTTAGACCTTTGAGACGCTTTCTCGTACTGATCGATTATTGAAGTCATCGTGGTTTTTATTCTAATTACTTGTTCGATTATATATGAGTCAAGATTCTGCTGAATTTACATGTTCAGGTAATCAGTAAGAAGCCCTTGAAAATAATTTCTCATGATTAATCGAATGTCGAATATGTCTGTTCACAATTTTTTCATTGATATGGAACAAAACTGTCAGATTCTACGGATTTTCTATAATTATTATTTCCCTGATAATTGCATGTACCTGCTCGACTTTTTTGTGACTTTAGTAATGAAGGAGGCGAGAACAGATAACCTCACATTTTGCTCCAATTGCGGCTCCGAATTAATTAAACAATATTTTATCGTGTGAACCCCATCAATCCGGGAGCACTTGCTCAATAGTTTATCGACAAAACTCCATTGATGAATTTCTACAGCAAATACTTGTCAAAACACTCTCTTGACTTTTCATCTGTCATTCGTGGAGTGCAAAGCGCCAGCCCAAGAGGATTGACTAAAGTAGAGGCTCAGTTCTGGGGGTTTGAATGACCCCAGCTGCATAGTACTGCACTCCAAGCGAGGGAGGGCGCCAAACACAATGCTGGGGTGTAAGGTATGATACAGGGAGGTATTGCCAAGCTTTGATGTTGCCGACACCAAAACAGGGGACAAGGGGACCTTCTCCTCATGTGCGTTTCGTCCCTTCAATTCAACGATTTCTGGCGTTTACATTTGAATGCCAGTCGAGTCCTTTGATTTTTTTTCTTTCAAATTGACATGAAAAAAAAAAAAGGTATGGCATAAAAATTGTCTACAAAAGCATAAATGAATAATGGGTATATGATTATTTCAATACGAGAGATTCTTCCCCAGTATTGACTATTTTTTCATAAATCAAGTAATTAAAGTGAAACTCTTTCCACGTCACCCAAGAGGTAGAGTGTTTGACGCGTTTTTTTTAACGTGGTATCCCCTGTAGGCCTAATCCACTAAGGCAATGGATGGGAAATGGGGATGGATGGGAAAAAAAGATTTTTCCATGGAAGGAAATTACATAAAACAGTAAATAACAATAATTTTTGCTGTCATTTTTTTTCCTCTATTTTTTGATTTTTTAAAATATATTTCACATTTTTTCCTGCTATTTGCAATTATCATTTTTTAAATAGTCGCCGCGCTGTCTCGTGCCACCTGAAAAAAATTGTCCCCTGTTTTTGGCTTGACAATACCTGCTTGTATCATACCTTATATTATTTTCAATAACACAAGTGCTCATTGTTGTGGTCGATGTCATCAGCTGATGAAAATTAAATTTCTGTGTATATATTTAAAATATTCATAATAAAAATTGGAAATGTACAGTCAGGACCAGGGGCTGGATATTCTAGCTGCATTGTCGATGTTGAATCATCTCAGCGACATTGATTTGGGATAAATATTGAACAATGATGGAAGATTCGAGAAATTTGTCAATGACATAAAACAGGTGAATTATTTAATCGATGACAATAAATGGATAATAAGGCGGTTGTCTCATTATTTTCTTGTCTTATTATTAGATATGCAACTTACTGACTTTTCGTGAGGTTTCCTAGTTTAAAGAATTGGAATCTGAAAAGGAAGTTCTGCTCGCTGGAAATCGTTCTCTGGCCGAAGTCAATCTAGCAAAGCAACCCCAACTCGTGGAGAATAAAAAAGCATTACATCAACTGTCTGAGAAAGGCTGTGAGCTGCTGCGGAAATTAAAGAAGAATCGTAAGTAATTATTTAAGCAATTATATAAACAATTATTAAATGATAATTGTGATTTTTATTTGTATTCTCCTTCGTGTCCAGAAAATAGCTGAGAAATTCTTATCGGGAGATACAGAAGTCGATGAATTCCTGGATCAATTCTTGAGCGGAAAAAAGATAATGCATTTACGAAAGGTGAAGGTAGACAAAATGCGAGAGCTGAAGAGGAAACCGAAAACGTCAACAGGGGATTATCCAACAGTGAACACCTTTCGCCGCCCAAGTTTTCTTAAAGCTATTTCCATAATGTGCCTTCGTCATGGTCATGGACTGCGACTCAGATACGTGCATTTTTTGGAGGAACTAATTATTTGGTTTCAGAGTGTTTGAGGATTAAATAATTCCCACGATAGCGCTCATCTCAGACAGCAAGACAAAAGATTACATCGTAGGCTTCACGGACCTCGGAAATTACGACGATTTTTCCACAGACATGATGGAGTGGAGAATAGCCCAGTCTTCACCAGAAAAAGAAAAAAAGCCGTCCAATCCACTCTTTGGAAACAAGAAACCAAAAACAATTCGAGGCAGAACAAATTCTGACGACAGTGGTTCTGATAACGAATGATTTATTCTCATTCGATCGAATTTTCCTAGTTATTCTCATACCTTTTTGTATTATTATTTTTTTACGTCACGCACACTGATAAATGATAAATTACGAATTGAATCAATCTGATCGAACATAATAAACATTTATTCATGGGTTTATATTGAATTTTTATTTGAGTTATAAATACCTTCAGCCCTCCTCATAAGTAAAAACTGAAATATAAAAATGTTTCATCAGGAATGTTATGGAATGATATGACTTTTACATGACCTGCAACAGAAATAAATTTATAGTAGTTTTCAAAAAGTGCACTATCCACTCTGGGTCGAATTTAAAGATTATTACCACACACTGAAAAGACACACAAAACATTGGTTTTTAAAATTGTATTCAATCGGTAAATACTACAAGTATTAGGCTATGGTGCATTTATCTGGATATATGAAAGTATTTTTGAATGAACCTTTTTGGTTAGACTGATCTCAGCTCCGTTTTTCCTGCCTCGTCGATGACTCCCTGTACCTTCTCCTTCAATCCCTCCAGCTTCCCTTTTAATAACTCTGAGCTCTTCGATGCCTCAGATTCCACTGACTGGAATTTTTGACGAGCTGATTTCAAAGCCTCCGACTGCTGATTATTTGTGTTTCAACGAATTAACAGTTATTAAAAATATCTTCACAGATTTGTCAGTGCTGTTTACTTGATTTACTTCAATAATAATTTAATGTCGTACTTACTGTTTTGGGCGGAGATATAAAATACGACGTAAATTTAAGGCCTGGATGGATTATCTGGAAAATATAATTTACTCCGAAATTTGGACTGCTAGTTACTCCGGAAATTAATCGTTTTTTCCAATAATTGTTAGCTAGCACCGTAGCGGTTGTCAACAACTAGAGGGCTAGCTAACAATTATCGGAAAAATCGATTAATTGGTGGAGTAATTAGGAGTGGCAATTTTGGAGTAAATCATCTTTTCCAGACAATCCAACCGGGCTTTAATTCCAATTTCAAAATGCGGCACTCCAGCGTAGTCAATCACTTGTTTATACACGCACTCGCGATTGATCTGATGGAGCCATATCACTGGCATCTCGACATCATCTGATCGAGAGATGAAAACATCTCGAAAATTCAAAATCCCGAACCGACCATGAAAAAATCCACGGAACGGATACGATATATCCGGCGGCGCTAGTTAATAAATAAATTTCACTCACCGGCGTTGGATGAAAATAAGTCCGCTTTCAATTTTTACCTTTCGAACAGACCTACCGTAACTGTAAACATAAAAAAAAAAAACAAATTGTTAATGAAATTTCGACCAAATAATTTTTTTACTGCAAAGGCGATTTTTAATTTTGATTTGAGAGTTTTTATTTTAAATTATTATTTAAAATTATTTATTACTTTTTATTTTAAATTTTTTTATTTTATTGGAGAGTTAATTGAATAATTAAAAATTGTTTGTAATGTAAGCATTGAATATATCAAGAATCAGGAATGAAAAAAATGACATGAAAATAAAATGAAAATGATGCTTCAAGGTCATAAAAAAATGCATACGAAACTCACCTTGCAGTCGGTTGCAAGATGCCCTCCAATCCTGAAGATCTCTCCATGTGATTCTGACGCCAAAGGTTGAAGTCGGCTTGGAAGCACCAGCATTTTCAAAGACAGCAGACAGTTCAAAAGTTCACTAATCACTCACCACACAACCAAGAATGTTTTATCAACTCAAAATCCACAAAGATCAATAAAATAATATCAAAGATTAAATAATATTTTTAATCCTTCGAATCTAATTCGCACTGTCACTTTAGTCCGTATCTAAACACACACTAAAAAATTCACAAAATCACTTGCACTGAGTCCCGCACTTTGTATTTTCAATGTTCACACGCGGCGCCGGTTTTTTGCGCTCACTAGGACCCCGATATTAACGGAATTTAAGTACGCGACGCGCGACTAGTTGTTCGACGCGCGGTCGCGGAACGACTGACTCCCCACTGAAAATGGCAGGGCGTTGGAGACGGGGGCGCTCGAGTGGGGGGTCCCCCGGCGATACTCCGCGCCTGCGCACAGAACACTTCCCATGCGCACAGAACACCCTGCATGCGCACAGAAGACCGCTCGAGTGGGGGGTCGCCAGGCGATACTCCGTGCGCATACGCACGCACACCGCGGGCAGTCTCAATTTGACGAGATACGATAATTGCGAAAATTCTTAACCGATAAATAATTCTCTCTTTAAAAAAAACAGTGCAATCACGTAAAATCCAATAGTCAGTGAAAAATAATTCATTGAAGAGAATTTAGCGTGTGGATTTTGGTCTGGTCCATCAATTTCCGAAACAAATTTTTGAAAAATTTTTCAAAATATTTCCCAAAAATACAGTTGTTTTGTTTCGATTTTTTTTTGTTTCAAAAGAACAATTTTCTGAAAAGTTGTCCAGAAATTTTTCGAAAATTTGAAAAAATATTCTGATTACAATTTTTTTTTTACCCGGTAAGTTGAAATTTTTAAAAATATATTTTATATTTTTTGCTGCTATTTTAAATTATCATTTTTTTAATAGTCCCACCAGTGCCGAACAGCTGCAGAGTGGGGATGACATGGAGATGAGGGGAAGGTGATAGTGACCGCCGCGCTGTCTCGTGCCACCTGAGAGAACTTGTCCCCTGTTTTTGGCTGCAGTTTCAGTCTCCCACTCTGTAGCCATTGAGACAGGAGAGAAAGGCCCCCAACGTTGACAGATCAAACGTGTTTGGTTTATCGAGCTCAATATTATCCAGAAAATACAAAATATTCAGTCATTTGCATGTGCAAACAATATCAGGTTGAAATTAATCGGTCGTAATCATTGGAGGGCTATTATCAGTGGACAGTCAGTACCAAACGTTATCAGTACGCCATGCCGGTGACGCCCTTCCCATTCTGAAGAATTAGTCATCTGTGGGCAGGATTTAATTATCGTACCTCGCTACAACGAAATTATCAGGATTACATTGGGGTAATTTACTGGGTTCAGGAAATATGGACAACGAAGGGCGTAAGGTCATTGTCTGTGATAATGGAACTGGGGTAAGGTTATGTTTAATTAGGATGTTATATGCGTTTACAATATTGTCGGTTTATTGAGATCCATCACTGCTTAGTATTTATAAATCTACGAATTTTCTTTCCCATTAGTTTGTCAAGTGTGGATATGCTGGTGCTAATTTTCCAGCTCACATTTTTCCATCGATTGTAGGACGACCAATTATCAGAGCCGTCAACAAAATCGGCGATATCGATGTCAAGGTGAAGATGAAATTCTCATTAACTTGATTCATTGTTTATAGCTGAGGAAGAGTGAGGCAATCATTGGTTGTTAATAACTCTCAAACTGAAGAATGAAATTCTGCGATTTTTTCCGATTTTTCTTGATGATTTTCCAAGCTTTAAGATGAATTCTCTCGTCTACTTAGGACTCGTCAAAATCGCGTCATTTAATTGGGAGCTATTCAGCATAACGTTTACCCAACTCTCCCTCACGTGAAATCTTTTTAACAACAACAGGAAAACCCGATTATCGTAAAACGAAATTTATAATCATATTGTTGTATTTTCAGCAAGAACTTTGCGTTCGTGTAAGTCAATTTGTAGTGCCCAATAGTCTTTTGTGCTAGATCTATTAAGTAAAAGCAAGAAAAAAAGGGGAAGTGATTTTCTTATCTCCGAGTGCGTAAAGACTAAACTCCAGTAAAAAAAAAAAAAAGTCCCTCAATAATAGCACAAACTCACGTACCCAAGCCGATCAGATATGTAACCAAAAAATTTATATTAAATAATTAATCGTATTTATGTGCTTTACACATTTGCCAACGAATAGGACGTGCTTAACATGCCTGTAAGTCAATACGTATCCCCTGTAACCAATTATGAATGTCCATCCAGTGCTCATGATCGTTTTTGTTTTGCTCCCAATTGAATTGCTTGACCTTTAGTTATTCAAATCCTCATGTCATGGTTTTTTAGTGCAAGTTTATTGTCGTGGTGTGTCGAATGTGTGATTGATGCAAGCCTTGGGTATTTGTTTAATTGTGATTTATTTGGATATGAAACAGGCATTGATGGTGGGTGATGAAGCCAGCAAGCTACGATCGCTTCTGGAGATTAGTTATCCCATGCAAAATGGAATTGTCAGGTATGCGTCAGAAAATAGTAGCCAAAAGCTAAAGGGTAACAAGCCGACTTCGTCCCTCCTCCAGTTCTCTCCGAATATCTCTGAATTCATCTTTTATCCTTCACAGATTCCGAGATAAATCGACTTTTCACCTTTTACCTTTCGATACTCAATGTATTCCACAGGTCAATGGTGAATAATAAGATTCATGGAAAATATATTTATAGGAATTGGACGGATATGTGTCACGTCTGGGATTACACGTTTGGCCCGGAAAAAATGAATATCAATCCACGTGAGTGCAAAATATTGCTGACGGAGCCACCGATGAATCCAAAAAAAAATCGAGAGACCATGATCAAAGTATTAATCTCCTCACAATGATCATGTCAGTGAAAATATTAAAAGAATATGCGAAATAACTGGAGGAATTTTACAGATTATGTTTGAGAAGTACCAATTTGCTGGAGTTTATATCGCGATGCAAGCTGTTCTGACTCTTTACGCCCAAGGGCTCATCAGTGGAGTTGTCGTCGATTCCGGAGATGGTGTCACCCATATCTGTCCTGTATACGAGGAATATGCACTGCCCCACTTGACTCGAAGGCTAGATATCGCTGGTCGAGACATCACAATGTATCTTATTAAATTGTTATTGCTCCGGGGTTATGCTTTCAATCATTCTGCAGACTTTGAGACTGTCAGGATGCTCAAGGAGAAATTGTGTTACATTGGGTACAACATCGAGACTGAAGAGAAATTAGCAGTTGAAACAACTGTTCTTGTGGAATCGTATACTGTATGCGAAAATTAATTTTCTACCTCGAAAGCTTGGGATTTAATTTTTTTTCAACTTATTTATATTTTTAGCTGCCTGATGGTCGAGTGATTAAAGTCGGTGGCGAGAGATTTTCTGCACCTGAGGCTCTCTTCCAACCGCATTTAATAAACGTCGAGGCCCCAGGGATCGCTGAACTAGTATTCAATACTATTCAGTCCGCAGAAATCGACATGAGGAGTGAATTGTACAAGCACATTGTTTTGAGTGGGGGCAGTACGATGTACCCAGGATTGCCATCGAGATTAGAGAGGGAAATAAAACAGCTGTACCTTGAACGAGTGCTGAAAAACGATACATCGAAACTAGGGGTAATTCAGCGAATTCTTTTTTTTTTTATTATTGTAGATCCCGTGAATTTACCTTCAACTTGTTCGCAATGTATTCTAAAATAATTAGTTATGATTCGTTTTGTGTATTCTGCAGAAATTTAAAATAAAAATCGAAGATTCACCCAGGCGCAAAGACCTCGTCTTCATGGGTGGAGCTGTCTTAGCAGAATTGACGAGAAACCGAGACTCCTTTTGGATTACGAGAGAGGATTACGAAAAAAAGGGACTGGGTGTGTTGAAACAGTTGGACAATTATGATGCGATGTAAATAGGGTAATTAATATTCTTCGGTGAATATAATGAGACAATTTGGGGAATAGAGAGGGAAATCTCTCGGTGAAATGATTTATGGGGTGAATTTTCATTGTGCGGTATCCTCAGAAGTTCGCATAAGTGTTTTTACATTTTTTTTATACCACCAAGTGTTTTGTATTTTGTGTCATCAGGTAAATCAAATATTTTAATGTCTAATTAAATGTGCAATTAACTTATTCATTGAATTATATATTAATCGTACTCTGAGGAGGTCAATTTACTGGGGCAAACGTCCGCACAAATGAAAATTCATTTTGCTAATTGGGGACTCATGAATGGAGTAGATAAACTTATTGCGCTCGCGCAGTTTGTAAATAGCGCATTTTCATTCAATTTTTTTTTCGAATCGAAATAATTCCATTTTTGTTACGATTACGATTATATTACCTTTAATTGAATAATTAAAAACACGATGAGCTCAAAATGTCCATTTATTTTTATTTAGGCAGGATTCACTGTCAGATCTAAGCAATATGTATATTCTCAATTAACTTTCATGATAGCATAAATCTAGAACAGTCTTTATTAAGTTTCATTCATTATTTGCTCACAATTTTACACAATCTTCTTTCCTCTTTTTTTTTCCTCGTATAAATAAAAGTAACAATATAAATTGTATTTTTTTCCCGTATTATACAGAGGTGAATATAATTATAATTGGCAGAATGTAACAATGGATAGTTCCTCTGGATTTTTACCTTCATTCTGTTTTACTTTTTTTTCTTGTCCATTTTGTACAAGTTTCATCTTCATTTTACGTTCAATGTGTGACAAAATTTACACTTACGTAGCGATAGATCAGTAAAAATAGCTGATTAAAGGATAATTCTCGTTAATCGAGAAAACGATGATAAAAAATACGAAATAACGTAGATTACGGGTTTAATTAAAAGAGAATGGGTTTGTCTTTGCACTGATCAATGCAGAAACTGGTGAAGCGCTTCAGGAATTTTGGATACTCTCGTTTATAGACCGCACGGAGGACAGAAGCTGGTGCCCAACCACCAGGATTCACTGCAATTCAAAATCAATCCCATTCAAAAAAATTCATTAATATATGGGAAATTGAAAATTTCGCTTGTACTCACCAACAGAGCAGTACGTAATTTTACAAGTCAGATCTTCTCGGCGTATATTCTTTGGATCTTTCGGGGGATCGATGAAGGTTTGACATACGAGGCAGACTGTCAAGTAGACCCTCACACATTTCCCAGAGTTCGGCTATAGCAAAATTAAAAACCTCAGATTAACCAAAAAATTGCAATAAAAGAGTCAATGAAACGAGAGAATCAATGATATTTTACTGGATATTGGGGATGCTCTGTGCTGTGATTACAAACAATCCACAGATCTGCAGCATCCTGGTCCTCACTGTCAGCGACACTTCGCATGTGAGACCAAAATAGGGCATCACGTTGGCTCGCTGGCCAAATTCTCTTATGGGTTTGAAGAAAGACTAAGGTATCACTGGCAATTGTTTCAACAACAGTCATGTCTTCGAGGGTGGCCTCCCAGCCACTCCTGTACTCGGGGCTGAAGAATATCTCACAGACTTCTCTCGCTGTCACTCCCTTCACCATGTGGCACGCCTTCAGGGGATCCACAACCAGACCATCTGCCTCCTCTTCACGTCTGTACATCTTCATTTCACCATCCTCTGCGAATAATTGCCAACCCCCTGCACCACCCACCCCCAAACGTGCATAATGCAGTTGCTCGAGAGTTACTTTCTCGATCTGTAAATGTGAATTTTGGCAATTCGTTTAGTTCAACGATTTATTGTGACAATTCTCCAATATTTATGTTTAATTAAACCATTAATTGTACCTCAGGCCATAATTTATGATTTTTCGCTGGTGTCACTGGGCTCAAGGCAATTGAAATCGATTTCTTCTTCAAACGATCTCTCAGCTGATTGTCCTCGTCTATCTTATCCAATCCTGTCTCAACGGCATCGTAAAACTCTTCATCGCACAGAGCACTGTGTGGTCCTTCCTTTAAAATTCAATTAACATTATTTATTATTTGTCTCGTTATTTGTTGCTTCATATTCCGCGACGATGTCATTAGCGCTTTCCACTCACTACAATAACAGGTTTTGATCGCAGCCTAATCCTTCCCATAGTTATAAAAAAATAATATTATCTCTGAACGAATTGTTCCCAGTGGATCGAGACCCTAATCCACCAAACTCTACTGATAAACTGAGCACACTATCGCTCTGTTTACCCGTCGTTATATACTTGCGTAATGCTAATTTATGGAGAACGAGTTGGCTCGCAGTTGTGGGACCAAACGTTGCATAAACCTCTGGACATGAAGCGACATACATGGAGTTCGATTAATTCTAGAGATGAAAAATGCTGGGAAATTACCACTCAATGATGAACCAAAATTCTCAGTATGCGGTTTCTATTCCCGGTAGTGGGCCCGTTAGAAATTTTGGGATCCATCTCCTTTCTCCGGTGGACGGCAATGTAAATGAGAAATCGAAACGTCTTGCATTGCAAGGTCACGCGTACCCGGAATTTTGTAACATTGTTATCCAATTAGTTGCATAACGTGGTTACAGAGAGAATAGTTTTCATCATATTGGTAAGTGCTGTGGAATTTTAATCGTGGTCTAGGTATTTCAATCTAGGCTCGCGGAATGGGTCAGGGAAAAAAATGATTATTCCCCTCGAGTTCTCATAACATAAAAAAATGCAATAATCACTGATTTAAAAAATAGAAAAACAAATCCTCTAGCGAAAAATATTTCTAATAGAAATTCCGAAAAAATAAATAATTCTTCACACGTGGAAAGTTTACCTCGTAATCGGGGCCACCATGGATGACGACTCTGGGTCTCGTGGTGTCCCCCTTCTGGATGTTGACCTGATCCTTGAGTGCTCTATACAACTCCTGCATCTTTCGTTTTTTTTCGTTCTCCTTTTCAAGTTTCCTCCGCCACGAGTCCTCCCTCTGATTCATCAATTCCACGCAATGCTGAAGGGTTGCTAGCACTCCCTCGCTGGTGGCCTTGAAGGTAATAGCCTCGCCCTTGAAATCGATGGACTGAAGGGCTGGATCGAATGTCTCGTTCTTCTCAATTTTTCCAGAGGTCTTGGCATTTTCCGCACAATTGTCGAAATATTTTTGAAGAGTGTCAACTTGCTGACTCAGGATATCTTTGAATGTCTCCAGTTCATTGAGTTTTTCCTTTAAACTCCGAGATACTCGTTTACTAAAACTTCCTCCACTCGTTGTCGACTGAGTATTCGATATCAGAGAGACTGTGCTTCCATGACGTTTTAAACTGTTCTCACTTCCGTATCCAGATTCGGCCTGTTAGCGAGTTCGAAGGTCAGTTTAATGATAATTTCAAGTAGAAAAAAAAAGAGATAACACCCTCTTCTATTCAATTACTTAATAGACTTCTTTCTGAGTAACACAAAAAATTCAAAAGGACATGTTTTATCATTTGGTCCCATCATATTTAAATGAAAGTGTGATAAAAATCTTACTTTGTACGATTTCAATACATCAACCCAGCGTTGTTTCTCTTCTTGAGAATTTGCTCGAAGATACCAGACGAGACAATCATTCACCGACACATCAAATCGACACTCGTCAAACTCATGGCCCTGAAGTTAAAAATAATAATTCAGAATTATCAGAATAATAATGCCCACTCAAATGTATTCCCCCGAGGTACTTGAGTGGAATTTATCCATTAGAATTTGGATGAGTGAATTAACGCGCACTATCCTACGATTAAAAAATGTCCATCAGTCGTGAATTAATTACATTTTTCAATAATAAATACTAAAAGAACCTAATCAAAGGTATAATAATGAAAATATGATAAGAGGAATGTAAGCATGAATTACGATGATACCTTGATATCAGCTTTGTACAGACTGATGGAGCCACGACATCCAAAGCCACTGTCTTGCTCAGACTTATAATAAGACAATGTGCCATCTTTCAAAACAATAAAACGTATCTGCCACCCATGAATGTAATTCGTCCACTTCGACAGTGTGCCCTGAAGCTCTGGCACGGTAACACCATCTGATTCTTCCTCATCAATGTCATCACCATTAATTCCAATTTCCATCATCTCTGCGTCCTCGTTGTTTATCGGTGCACAATTGGCCATTATCGTCAATCCTCACTCTACTATTCCCACAAATATTCCAAATACTTCAATATTTTCCTCACTAAGTCAATTTGACGGATACAAGAAAAACAACGGTCTCAAGTCGTTAGTGAAGTCAGTATCCGAATGGAAATCGTCTCATCACCGTGAGTCATGCGGATGTCATACAGATGACAGAAATTCACTTGTGATAATTGTATGAAAAATTTTAATAAACTCCGCCCATTTGTCAGACTCTCGATCCCCTCGGAATCACTTAATTTGCTATGTGATAGGATTCAAGTAATAATTTATGGCTCTGGATGGCGTACATTACTGAGAGACTGTCTCAACCATTCGATACGTCTCAGACAGTGTCAGGATGATGAAATGTTGCACTAGTTGTCTTGATAAAAATTACTCAGCTCTCGGAGATTGTCGGCCAGCTCATGATTTTCCTCGCAAAACCGATTTTCACTGACTCATTTTTTTTTTCACTCGTTCAAGGAGAAAAATAATTAAACTACGACTCTTGATGCGTCAAGACGCGTTCCCATGGTCAAATAAAGTAGAAACAAATTGAGTATCTCCACTGGTACAGCAGTTTCGTATGTTGAAAATTGCCTGCAATGACAATGTCTGCCCTGAGTTCTTTCTGATTCTGCTTCACAAGTGGAACAAGAAAATAGAGACCTGTTCCAGGTATATCTTCAATTTACAAGTGCATCCAGTGCATCGAATTATCGATCCAGATAATCGTGGAGAATAATTCAGTCTGATAAATCATTGAGATCTAATTGTAATTAATTCGTCGATCGACCGATGCCAGTGTGTGTGACATGAATTAATCGGTCGATTTTCCTTGGAGCTGGAATTCACGATAATTGGATGACAAATGTCTCTTTTTAATAAACCGAAGAGGAATATCAGGAGGAGGTCGTTCAACGACGAGTCCGAGGACAATGAAAACAGGATGGAGATTGATCAAGAACCCGTTAAGGTTAAGCCGAGGAGAAAGGATAAGCCTAAGCAGACGCTCCTCAGTTTTGGCGAGGAGCTGGATGAAGGTTATTTTTTCATCGAATTTATTTCCTTTAATCCTGAATTCACCCATTTTATCACTCAATGCCCTTATTTCCACGTGTATCCCTAATTTATTCACAACGGATATAATACGAAATGCAGTAAACCAGATAATCGCTTTAAATGATAGACAATTGATGAATCAACGCAAGTTAATTATGCATTATGTAATGTTGATTAATATTTCAGCTGATGATGGTGAGGTTTTTAAAGTGAAGAAATCATCTCGGAGCAAAAAACTGATGAAACAACTCGATCACGAGAGGAGAAAAAAGAAAGGTGAAGAGAAAATCCAAGTGGACTCTGAGCAAGCAAACATGTCCATTAAGCGCGACAAAGATTTAGAAATAAAGACAGATGATCTAGTAGTAAGCTATCTCTATGATGTCTTATTAGTTATTAGTATTTACTACAATTTTTTTTATATTTAATGTTATCACCAATGACAGGGTCATTTCATATAAATAATCCTGTTCGTCTGATTGTGGCTGATTAGCTATTTGTGGTGGCCCAATCGTTACTGACCTCTTATCCCCTGCAGAATTTTTTCAGTCAGATTTCACTCATGAGTTTATCGTCTCCTTAATTCGCAGGTTAAAATTAAAAATGCGGGACCACTCATATTAAATGGGAGAGCTGCCCTAGTAGCTGGAAAGGATGATTATAGTTCTGAGGACGAGGAGACCAGTAAGACACATACTTTTAGGAAAAATACTGCCCAACCAGATACCATGAAACTGCTTTTGCAGAGTGAGTTCACTCATTCGCTTTCATATAAAAATTTTTATCTAGAACCGTTTCTCGATTTTAATGTATTCCTTGCAGGTGGTTGTATTCCTGATGCAGCTATGATTCATGCTGCACGAAAAAAACGCCAGAAGGCAAGGGAATTGGGCACTGATTACATACCAATTGAGGAAACAACGTGAGATTTCAAAATTTTTTAATTGGAAAATAATTGAGCTGGGGGATTTGATGATTGAGTTTATATTCTTACAGGGAGGATAAGGGAAAATCGAGGCTAGTTCGAGAAGAAGATCATGATCGTAGTGATGATGATGATGAGGACAGAATCGATATGACAGTGAATACTGAAGCCAGGGATAAGGAGAAGAGAAGGGAAGCCTTCCTCGCCTCCCAAGTTACCATAAAACGTATTTATTCAATCTTTTGACATTTTCGTTTTTACATGGTGGATCTTGAATTATTAGATATATTTTTTCATACAGTATCAGACGATGAGAGTGAGC
The DNA here is from genome assembly GCF_000806365.1 of Fopius arisanus. Lineage (NCBI taxonomy): Eukaryota > Metazoa > Arthropoda > Insecta > Hymenoptera > Braconidae > Fopius > Fopius arisanus. Next base: position 586,655 of record NW_011887801.1, on the reverse strand, counting down.
ATGGACTCGAGGAAGAGGAGTGGGAGGTCCAGCAGATCAGAAAAGGAGTTACTGGAGCCCAGGTATTGATCCCTCTCCATTAACATGAAAATTATAATATTCTTGTGATAATTCATAACAATATTATCGTAGATTGCAGCTGCTCAACAAGACTCAATAATGCAGCACCAGTACAGCATGGGAATGAATCCAAACCAAATGATTGGAGGAAGTGGAGTGCCAATGGAGATGGTCCTAATGCCTGCTCCACCACCACCTCCCTCAATTCAACCCCCTGATCCCACCAAAGTTGTCCCTGTGTCACCTCAGGAAGTCTTGGAGAAAATGAGGGCGAGGTATGATCTCACATAAATTATTATCTTTCTCTCCAGGGACTAGTCTTTTTTTTTTAATTTTATCCGCAGAGTCGCTAGCTTGCAGCAGGTTCACAGACGTCATCAACAGGATCAAATTCAGCTGCAAGAGGAATTAGAGCAGACCGTGAAGGAGCTGGATGAGGGCTCAGTGCGTGCACCCGAATTGGCACAGCGCTTCAGATATTACCAAGAGTTGCGTGGGTATGTCACTGACTTGGTAGAGTGTCTTGACGAGAAGGTGGGTTCTCACGCTATCACGTTTTTTCATTTGTCCGCTTTCCTCATTCTCTCTATTTCACTTATCTGAAAGACCGATGATTATTTTTGTTGGATGCAACAGTTTATTTTGTTCGGGTTAAATTTATTTTTGTACGTCGGGGGTCACAATCTTCTCTGTGTCAACTGAATTGTTTTTGTTACTGGAACTCAATCATTTCGTGATGACAATGAATTTCTCTCATTTGTTAGCTGCCTCTGCTGACGGGACTGGAGCAACGGTGGGTGGATCTGTATGGTGACAGATCCAATGAGTTAATTGAACGACGCAGGCAAGACACCAGGGATCAGGCTGAGGAGATCACTTCTGCTGCACGTCTGTATTCTATTGAATTTCTAAATTTTCAATTTATCTCTCTAAGATTCAGAGATATCCTTAAAAAACTCTTTGAAATATCAACTAAATCAATTTGTTATTCAATTCCAGGAGGTCAACCAGTGCGTCGAGGTCCAGAGGACGATGCAAGAATCCGTCGAGCAACAGAACGAGAGGGACGACGTGCGAGACGTCGAAGAGCTCGTGAACTTAACCGCAATATTCCCAAACACATCGACGGCATGTCGAGCGACGAGGAAGTCACTGAGCAGCAGAATCTGATATTCAAGCAGACAAAAGAGGAGATCGACGAGGAGAGCCAGACGATATTCTCCGATGTAATCGAGGACTTCTGCTCAGTCCGGGGGATCCTGACAAAGTTGGAGTCCTGGAGGGAAACCGACATAGAGGCCTACACCGAGGCCTACGTCTCCCTATGCATTCCCAAGATGATCTCACCGATCATTCGACTTCACCTCATCACTTGGAATCCTCTGATGGAGAGTGCTGACATCGAGAGAACAAAGTGGTACAATTTACTGCTGCTCTACGCCCTGGACAAAGGGGAGACCGAGGAGAGCCTGAAACGTGACCCAGATGTGCGATTAATTCCCCTGGTCATCGAGAAGGTCATTTTGCCGAAACTTACGGCCATTGTCGAAAAAATATGGGATCCCTTGTCCACGTCCCAGACCTTGAGGCTCGTGGGAACTGTCAGTCGACTCGTCAGGGATTATCCTAATCTCAACGACACCAGCAAAAATCTTGAGAAATTATTCAATATCATTTTAGATAAAATCAAAGCAGCTGTTGAAAACGATGTGTTCATTCCAATATTTCCTAAACAAGTGCTGAACACCAAGCACACGTTTTTTCAACGACAATTCGCAATGGCTGTTAAATTGCTGAGGAATATTTTGAGCTGGCAGGGACTTCTCGGGGATACACAGCTGAAGAATCTTGCCCTGGGCTCACTGCTCAATAGATATCTCCTCGCTGGGCTGAGGGTCTCACCTCCTGTCGATGCTTTGGGTAAAGCAAATATGGTAATTTCATTTTCAATGTCATTTTGATAAATCAAACATATTTCGATTACAAAAAAAATTCAATTTGTCGTTTTTTAATTGAAATTACAGATAATGAGTACTTTACCAAGAGCTTGGCTTCAGGGCGCGACCATTGAACATCTTAAGATGTTCGCTACACTCATTCAACAATTAAGTGATCAACTAGATCAAGCTAATCCTGCCCACAAGTGAGTTGTTCTTCACACTTTGAGAATGATCTATTAATACCAATCGGTGGATTCTGAGATAAAAATATATTTTTTTTTGCAGTGAAGCCTGGGACTACTCCAAAGCGATTCTGTCGATAATTAAACCGTAATAATTTCACGCCTAGACTTCACTTCAACGTCATCTAACGATATTTCTTATTGAAATTGCTTTGTAAGGGTGAAATAGGCGTTTGCGTTGTAAAAATCTGAATTCATCAATCACATTTTGTATAGTAAAAAAATAATGCACGACAAATAGCGCTAAAATTCAATAAAACCCTAAAATGATAAATAATTGACTGTGGATATTTGCAGTGCGATGAGAAAATAAAGTTCTAGAGAAATCATACTGACGTTAATCTCTCCTCCCAATTCCAAATTCTTTTTTTGAGTTCTGAAGAGGCTCTTATCACCATAGTATTCACTGAACTCTAAATATAGAAGAGGTCGAAGGTCATTTTATCACAAATTACGTTTCACCATGAAAATATTTGTACAAATAACACTACAAATTGCAACTGAAGAATCACCCTCGAATTATCGTGTGGAATTTTTTTCCCACTGGCTATCCCCTAATATTATGTATTTTCTCAATGACTTGGAGAGGGAGAGAAGAAAGAGGATGACGAACGGAGAGAGTGAGGGGAAAGGAGAAAAAAGATATTAGTGTCTGGGGCTACACTGATATGATGTACAAAGAGGACATGATGAGATTGAGGATAATCAGCCGATGGGATAATTTAAACTAACACGAGTAAGCTGGGGATACACATTGACGTTTATTAAACTTTGAGATAGTCGAGCTGTTAACGTACACTCGACCGGGTCATCAAACAGACCCGTGACTTTTCTGATTACTTCAGTCGACATCACTATTCCCAGCGGTCTCAACAATGTTGCCTCCAGGTACGTTTCAACTTCAAAAAAAATCACAATCCCACTAAAACTCCAGCCAACAATATCCATTTATATTCTAATAACTATCCCAGAAACAACCCACCGAACAATTTCCCATTGCTCTCTCCCATTTCCCCAATATCTCTGAATCCAACAGTTATCAAAATTTTAATTTTAATTGTTAATTGAATTTTTTTTTATTCAAATAAAAAAAAGGATAAACAAAAATTTTACTGATTCTCTCAGATTCAGAGATATTCCCCCATAACTTGAGTAGTTAAACAGAATTCAAATGAATTTGAATCCATTTCGTCGGCTATTTCGGATTGACGTTTGACGATTGACGTTTGACGTCGGTTTCTGGACAGATGGGATTATGAGGACATTAAAAATATCATGGATATTATTGCTGATGGCTGGGACAGGGGATGCGAGTGATTTATTCGAGAATGGAAAGAGGTACACGTACTCTTACTTCACGGAAGTGAATTCCGGCTCGTTGCTGCCATCGAGAGCGGCTTCCACCTGGGGATTGAAAGGAATTCTCGACGTGGAGACGACGGATACAGCTGCAGTTGTCCAGGTACGATTTTAAAAATAAAAGTTAGCATTCGGTGTATAAACAAAAGATGTGTCATTCAGCTGCACTCGGTGGAGACGTTCCTCCGCAATGGCCTGGACAATCGAGAAGAATCCAGGTTCACGAGGAAAAACATTGCAGACCTGGAGAGGCCTTTTCGATTGATCTACAAAGACGGATTGATCGCCAATTTTAGTGCGTCAACTGAAGCTGTCTGGGCGATCAATATCCAGAGAAGTATTGCTGGTGTTCTCCAGCTTGATTTAGTTACTCTCGACAAAGAAGTGGCTTTCCATTCTCTGGAGAATAATCACTACGGGAAATGTAATATCGAATATGTGGTGGCTCCGGATGGTGATAATGAGATGGTTATAAGGAAATTTTTCGATCCTCGCACGTGTCAAGGCCATCCACACAGAACTTGGACCAATGTACCGAGATTAGAGTGTCCAAATAGAGATGAGGTAATGAAAATCACGAAAACAACAGCTCTATCTGAGCACTCTGACCTATCTTAGATCATTTCATTCATGTTTTTAGGAGAGATAGGGAAATTTACGGTTTAGTAAACGCAGATATCACGTCGGCTTTCTTTTTATCTTCCGTAAACATCTGGCATTTGGTGAACATTCATTCATTTCAAGTCGATTTTTCTCGTCGGTAAATACTTGATGATAATTAAAATTCCCACACCCAAGGGATTTTTTCCACAGATTAAATTCTTCTATGAACTAATTGTCGATTTGAAAAGACGTTCAGTAATGAGTTAATGGAATTAAAATGGAAAAATTAATTTTTAGAATCCAGTGATAAAATCCAGTGAACGACTGTACAAAGTTGTGACACAGCAGAACACCACGAAAATCACCCTGATCAATGCAACGGGAGAAATCTATATCCAACCATTTCGAAGCCTCGGCGAGGCTCAATTCCTATCAACAAGACAGATAATCGAGTTGACGGGAGTAACGGACTCACGCCACACGGTGTACACTGAAAAATTTACTGAAGTATATCTCCAGCATGAACTGGCCGAGAATGATTTATCTCAGGGGCGAGGGGTTCCCTCGAAAGATAAAATATTCAAATGGATATCGACTCTCCTAGACCGTCTGAGTCAGCGATTAGAGAATCCAGGTCTAGATACCGATATAGATCATCTTCACAACAATACGATATCGATTTTACTGTACTACCTGGGGCAATTGGATAGGTCCGACCTGCAGGCGGCATACAGGAACATCTCGGGTACGAGCTACAAAGAGGAGACAATCCGCAATATGTTCCTGGAGACACTTCCCCAGATAGGAACGAAGGAGTCAGCGTTGTTTATCCTGGAGCTCATCCAGAAGAACAAAGTCTCAGACATAACAGCGATGCAATTATTAACACAACTGCCCTTTCATATTAGAAAGCCAGATGTTCAGCTGCTGGTGGGTCTCCAGCCTCTGATTAATCTCGCAAGCAAGACATCGCCGGAGGTGAGTAACACGGGAATTCTGACGTTTGGAACTCTCATCTACAGGACTTGCCTGGTGTACTGTCCCTACGAGATGCTCGACGACTACGTTCGCCTGTATCTCGACAAGTTCACTGAGAGCAACGTCTACGAGAAGAAAATGATTTGGCTGGAGGGTCTATCGAATATTCAGCTGGGAAAAGTAGTCGAGTTCCTGGAACCAATTGCCAGTGGAAACAGCGTGGACTCGAGGCACCTGCGGGTACTAGCAGCCTGGGCATCACTACCAACAGCTCCACTCAGGCCTGACGTTATTTACCCCGTCTACTGGCCCATCCTGGTGAACAGGACTGAGCACCTGGAGATGAGAATAGCTGCCCTGACTCTCCTGATTGTTTCAAATCCCTCAGCCAATCGAATTATCTCTCTCTACTGGTACATCCAGAGTGAACCCAACGTTCATCTCTACAATTACTTCTACACGAGTCTCAAGTCCATGGAGAGTACGACATTTCCCTGCTACAGGCACATTCGAGCAATCGCTGGCCAGTTCACGAGAATTCTCAGGAAACCAGACAAAAGTAATCCTGTTGTCACTGGTCATTATCTCTTTGATTATCAGGACACGAAGAGGAACTTTGGGGCTATGGTACAGAGTATCATCATCGCGAGCCCTTTCTCGAATATTCCGGAAGTCGCTTATTTCACGTTGAACTCCCACGGCAGTGGAACGACATTCAACGATTTTTCGTTGTACGTCAAGGCCACAGGGCTGATGCAGTCCCTGTCGAGGTACCTGGAGAGCCCGACGAGGATCAAGGATATCCTCAAGGAATTTAAATTCAATAAAAAGCAGAGAGAGCACATACATCTCGAGCTGATCGTCAGAGTCCAGCAGAAGGCTGTCCTCTGTCTTCATTTCAATGAAAGCAACATTGCTAATGCTGTTTCTTATTTATCTGCACTCCCAGATAATACCTATCACATCTATAAGAATATGGAGTTCCACGTGAATCAGCAGAGGATCAATGTCCCTCTGACTATCGAATCAGTTCAGGCCAGCGACCTGGGGACAACTGTTCGAATGGCAGCCACTGCCACCTCCCTTTTCTCGATGAGGGGTAATTTCACTCACTTCCCCGGGGGCAGAAGTAATCACGTAATTTTTCGAACTGCTATTCATGGGACGCAGACTGTGGAGACTTACAATCCAATAATCGATGTGTGGCACGCAGCAGAACGTGCGTTATCCATTCACGGGTATCTCCCAGCGAATGTCACTGTTGGACTCACTGATAAATTATTTTTATCTTACAATACACCAGCGGAGTACCTCAGGACTGGTGTGACAATTCACACGAGAACAGCCACGACGATCAGGGGAATGGAGGCAAAGCGGAAGATGTCTGAAATCTGTTCGAAATGCTCTCTTCGGCACACCGTGAGAAAAGGAGGTGATATGCTGCAGGACAAAGTCGTCTTCGAGACTATAGTCCCCGAATTAGGTGGGAGACTGCAGTTCAAGGTTTTTGATTGTGAGAAGCAAGTGAGCTCCAGCGATTTACTGAGTGACATTCTCTCCCATCACCACAGCAATCACCACTCATTGACAGCAGCCAGAATTCCCCTGATGGGGATTCACCTGCTGGATTATCTGACGTACGTTTCACCGAGTGGCAGCTGTGGCTTGTCATTCTACATCGAGCCAGTCAATATTCAGCCCTCCGAGGTGAGACTGGAGGCATTGAAAAATGGAAATCGATACATGTTATCGTTGACGAGGAGTGAGCTCGAGTCCAGGGAGATCCTTCAGCAGTGGACCGTGGCAGGTCTCTATGAATCCATCAGTTGGCTGTCTGATACTGTCAAGATCAAGGCCAGCAAGACTGTGAGCAGTGACAGGGTATTCAAGTTCTGTGTGAAAATTGACAGGCTCATCCCCTGGAGCTGGGACTTGCTGAGCACAAAACACTCGGAGCCAGCGTCTCTGGATATCCAGATGGTATGGGGTTACGCGGATTCTGCCCAGGGCAAGTGCACGGGATCGAGTTTATCGATGAATCTCGCGGCTGAGGTCAGCGAGGAACAGATTGAGGAGAGTAAAGAGGATGTCTGGCCTTACAAACAGTGCAGACAGCAGTCGTATGAGAAAAATATTGTCCCCTACACTCCAGCTTGTTACGAGGCCTCCAGAGAACTCTCCACCCTCAGGAGATACCAGATTTTCGTCTCCTATGAAAATTTGCCGGATGAGATGATGGGGCTACTCAGGAGGATGAGGGCACTCTATGACGTCATCGGGGGAAACAGTAGCTATGTCAGGAGTGACAATCAATTTGTCATCGTAGCGACTTTTCCCAAGGACCCCACGGAGGCTACGATGAGTGTTAACAGAAATCAAGTTCCTATTCAATATGACAGAGACCTGGTGGACTCGATCCTCGCCAGGACGAGGCTTCATCGGTACATCGATAATATTGTTCGTCGAGCTCTCTTCAGTTTCTGCAGTGTCACGCGGGAGAGCATTATATCTACTAGAAATGCCACGAAATCCACAGAAAACGACAGGGAGTATCTCGCTTTGGGCCACTGCAATGATCGAAACCCTGGATTCGCTCTGACAGTGAAAATTCAGGAAGCAGGACTGTTTCTGATGATTTACGATGCACTCGACAATGTCACGATTATTCCAGAAGGGGATGGAGTGGTGATATCCAATTACGAAAAGAAGGTCATGATCAGTAGGAATTTCGAGTGGACTGGATTGAATTCTAAGAGGTAAGTCTGGGAGGTACTTTTGTAATTATTCAAGAAGTGAATTTAAATACTTCGGATTTTATCGAAACAGATCTTTAAAGTGTCTTCAAAATTATTATAATTTTTTTTCAGGTTCAGAATGGACAGGCAGTCGGTTCATGTATTCCTAAGCAATATTCTCACGTTTGTTCACTACACGCAGGATCAGATACTCCTCTTCTTCCCTAATTATATTCAAGAATTTGCGTGTGGCGTTTGTACTGCCAGCAGTTTTGACGACGACGGGATGTACGAGAGGCTCTGATAGTTTTATGTATCGAATTATGTTATTTATAGGTGTAGGTGAGAGAAAATGTTCGTCTACAGGAATAAAGATCGTTTTTTTAAATAAGGAGTCACATAACAATCACGCTTTGGGTGACTCAGAAGTTCAGGAGTGAAGACAATAATAATAGTGATAACAATAACTTACAAAAAGTACGAGGAACACGATTTTCTAATGAGCAACTAGATGCAGACGTTCAGGTGATCATCCATGACCTCTGCAGAATACATTTCCATGCAGACAGGGCAGGGATATTCAGTCGGTTTTGATTTTCTATTTTTCACTGGGGAGATGTCGTCATCTGTGTCGTCGCCGTAACGAATTTTTACACAGATATCTAAGTGTTCTAGTAAAGACATATCTGGAGTAATTCGAGTCCCGCAGATGAGGCAGTCGTGAGCTCCTGTGTCGGGAGGGGTTGTCCTGACTTCAGGATTTTGGGACTTATTTTTCCTGGAAGGAGTTTTAGGTTTATCCTCAGCCCTCGAATTTCCACCGAAGATACATCGATTCACGTGATCCTGAAGGCCATCAACAGGAATATTATCAAAGCAGAGAGGACACTCGATCAGATCCTGTCCTCCAGCATCACATGGACCAGCCCCTGCATCTGCATTCCCTTTCTCGAGGCACTCATCAAGGTGAGTATTTATCGAGGCCTCTGGGAATTTAATGTGACACACTGGACACTCCTGGAGATTGCTGGACTCAATCCTTGGTTTTTTAGCGACTGGTGTAGTCAGATCCATTACTGGGCCTTTGGTCTTGGGGGGAGTGGAGAATTTATCCAGTAGACAGCTTCTTCCAGAATTACTCCCTCCTCCGAGGACTCCAGAAATTTTGTACCTCGGTTGAGAAGGGGTCTGAGGGCTCCCTTTGGAGGTTGAGCCTGCGGGGCCTCCTGTCCCCCATCCTCGAACGTTATTCGCACTGGTCCCCAATTTTATCGAGCCTGAGGATCCGAAATTATCATTTTTTTTAACTTGACTCGAACCAGGTCCCCCTGTTCCAAATCCATGAACATTGTTGGCAGAAGTTCCCAATTTTACAAGACCCTGGGGCACAGGTTTCTGCTCCCGAGGGGGACTCAGCCACGTGTCCAGGGTTTGATTAGGCTCCGACTTCTTTCGAGGCTTCCTTCCACCTGAATTCTTAGAGTTCGGTTTATCTGGTTCTCGAATTTTTACGAAAGTCCCTCCACACGTTCGGCGATGCGCTTCGTACCAACAGTCTGAAGGACCTGGTGGTCGATTCATAGCTCGTCTCACGGTCCCAAAATAGGGGGCTCGATTTTTGCAGGGACCATTGCACTTCCACCAGTGCTGCTGGTACAGTTTCACCTCATCGTGGAAATTGTGGTAGATCGTTATGTTGGTTCCAGCCTCTGCGTTGATTCTCCTCATGTGTTTGCAGAATTCAGGGCCATGGCCGTCCCTGTCACGATTATTATTCGTGAGGAAGAGGTAAGCGTGTATCATCTCGTGGAGGAGAGTCTCCACCAGGTCTTTTCTCGGGCGCAGTTTCAACAGCGGAGCACTCAGGGATATTACACACTGCCTGTTACGTGATCTAAACGTGCAGACACCTGCACATGAGGTCATACGAGGACTCCATTTCACCTCGACTGGTAGCAGAACATTGCGAAAAAATTTCGCATTGAACTGAACAAAAAGAGTGTGAATGTTTGGAATTGGATCCACTGTCTCCAGAGTCTGATCGACTAACGTGCGTGGCTGATAATTCTCTTTATTGATCTGTGATTAGAGAAACGGATTGTGAATTAAAATTAATTCTATGGATAGTAGTGAGGAATAGATAATTTTGAAAATTACGTGTTCTGGAAAAACAGCATTTTCGGTCACTCCCAGATGATCCTGTTCCCAATCCTCCCACTCCAACCATTCTGAATTGTTTCGAATATGTCTCGACATGATTGAATCATTCGTAATTATTTTATTCGCTGGAAAATTCGTGCAGCTACTGAACAACAATAATCTCCAGAGTATTTTCTGCTGTTGAGACAAAATCCGAGAAAATTAACCTGTAGCGCCCCTGGTGGATATCCAATATCTCCAAAAATTTCTAATAACAAAGAGTTTTATTTACGAAGATGGCGGATCACATGGTCAGAGAGTTGGAAGCTGCGGCACAAATAATTTTAGTAAGATATTTCATGGATATTTTAAATAAAATGCACCTGCAAATCTATTCCATAATACAATCGCCAGCCCAATGAATCCCGAAACTGCACTCAAGCACTGATTAATCACTGATAAATCCAATTGATGCGCTGTTAATTAAGATCCGTTGGGTTATGTTGACTAGAAAACAAGTTTATCACAGTTTATCTCGGTTTCAGGCACCCCCAAATGTTGTAACGGCTGAACAGCGTCAGTCAGCAGAGGCTGTTTTTTTAAATTTTCGGAAAACAAAGTCACCGTACGAGTTGTGTCGAACCATATTAGAGACGAGCACTGTCGATTATGTACTTTTCGAGGCAGCAGGACTCGTCAAGGCAGCTCTCATCAGAGAATGGAATTTATTACCGAGCAGTGATATTATATCGTTCAGGCAGTATCTCCTGCACTACATCATTAGTAAACCAACGCTTGCACCATTTGTCAGGGAACGAATACTCCAGGTTATTGCCATAATGGTGAAGAGAGGTAGCATTGAGGATAATGGAGAAGAGAGGAGAGCAATGCTCAACGAAGTCGAGGGTATGGTTATGAGTGGTGATATGCAGAGGCAACTTCTTGGCTGCAGCATGATATCAGCTCTGATGCAGGAGCACGCATCGACAGTTAAATCGTCGGACGTTGGGTTGAGGTGGGAAGTGCATTTCAATGCTAAAAAACATTTTGAATCAACCGATTTGAAGCGTATATTCAAATTCAGCATAAGTGCCCTGTCAGAGCTAACGAAGGACGGAATCCCTGAGGCGAGTCTGCCACTCGTCAAGCATTTACTCTCAATTGCTGAGGGGGTTCTCGTCTGGGGTTTTGTGTCCGCTAATTTGCCTAAAAAGCTCATCGGGGTTTTTGAGGCTGTCTACGAGTCTGATAGCAGTCCTGCCCTTCGAATGGGGCCTGTCTGGCAGGAGGTTATCCTCGAGCCAGTTCTGCCAGTGTTCTTCGGGTTGTACTGGAAGGTCAGGACAAATCCTCAACTAGCCCATCACGCCAGGAACTGTCTCGTACAGCTTGCCAGTCTCAACGGTGGAGTTGTTGCCATCTACGCAATTCAGATCGAGTACCTCACAAATTACCTGAATGAATTTCTCAAACTTGTCTCCAATATTGAGATAATCGATCAGGAGGCATTTGGGATTGCCAATATGGTACGCAAGCTCATCACGTTCTTCCGTCCAGCTTTGAATTCAATCCCAGAAGAGATATTACGATCATTCATGGAACAAGTGTCAAGACTGACATGTATATTCGCTGAGGGAGCTGCTCAGGAGGAATCCATATGCGCTCAGGATTGCCTATACATGGAGGCCTTTGAGAAGATGTTGGAGACGTGGTCCTCGGTGCTGTCAGAGGGCCATCTGTTCCCCGCTGAGTTCTGCCAGCAGAGTTCCGCGCAAATATTCAATGTCTATCTCAAGTGTCATCTTTCTGCCCCAGAGGGTACCAGAAATTCTCAGGACGATCCCAACGAGGACATTGACAACTGCGAGGAAGACGATCGAGCGAAATACAAGGAACAACTCCAGACGATTGGTAATTTTGGAAGGCAGGTCCTTAGTCACTCCCTCCCTGTCCTCTCTCACCTCCTCGAAACAAGAACGAGTAAGTTGAGACAGCAGTTGAGCCAGCTGGTGGGTCAACCCAAGACTCTCAACATGAATGCCAATTTGAAAGAACTGTACGAGGACCTCCACTGGCTGGTGCTCATTGCTGGGCACGTCCTCTGCATGGAATCCGATGGAGAAGCTGCTCTGATACCCTCAGAGGTGATGAAGTACAGCATTGAGCAGCCACAACAGGGTCGAGTGGACGTAAACGTGTCTCTACAGCTGTTGGCATCTCTGGGGCACAATATCTCTGAGATTCAAGGTGCTGAGGAATCCGCAGATCACGTCATTCGACTGACAGCCGCAGTGTTTCGACTTTGTGAAATTGAGAAGACAGCAATTGGGGCCAATATTGCTGATACTTTAAGCCCAGAATTGAGCAGTACAATCGTCTGGTTTTTGCGGAGGTGGTCGCTGAATTATTTACTACCCTACCCTATTGAGAATTATTACACTCAAATAAGTCCAACTCTTTTACAAGCCTTTGGATATGATAGCCTGGGGGCACCCTGGCTCGCCAATTTTTTCATAGAGAAGGTCGAGTGCAATGTTAACACTTTCAAAGGCGAGCAGAATCTCATAAAAGGCACGATGCAGTTGCTGGTTGCACTGGTTGATTCACAATCAAAAGCTGCTTACATGCTCAAATCCGAGAGGTTTAGAAATCTCATTGATTTAGCAATTAAAACCCAATTACCGCAGACTGCGAAACGAGGATTGATGAGGGCAATTGTTCAGGCTGGAGCTGCTCTGCCTAATGAGAGCAATGAAGGATACTGGAGGCAGACACTCGAACCACTGCATGATAGGTTCAAACAGATTGTGTCGAATAATAATTTCTCGAGATCGTATCACCAAGAGGAGGTGAGAGTCCAGATCATTGATGTCCTGGAATCATTCATTGGGGCTGCTCAGGGCGTTCAGGCTTCTACTGTCAAGCCAGTTTTTAATTATATATCTCCAGTACTGGCGGAGCTTGCCAATGCCCTCGGACTCTATCACAATTATCAGGAGATGGTGCAGTTGATTTTGGAGCTGTTCTGCGAGTGTACGAGAAGAATGCTCTGTTATCTGCCTGAACCTCAGAGCATCAGGGTCTACGAGGCCTGTCTCCAGATCATTCAGACTTATGCCAGGTGCAATACCAATCGACTGACTGTCGATGTCACCAAAGAGGAGGACACCTTTCAGGATATTCTCCTGCTTATGCAGCTGTTGACAAATTTATTGAGCAAAGATATTCTTGATTTGAGTCAGAGCGAGGCATCTCCTGGGCAGGAACAGCAGCAACAACCTGTAAAACCTGCTGATGTCTTTCTTTTTGGATTGAATATTGTCATGCCCATGATGACTATTGAACTCCTTAAATTTCCATCACTTTGTCACCAGTATTTTAAAATGATAACATTTGTCTGTGAGATATATCCAAAGAAAGTTTGTGAACTTCCCTCTGAGTTACTTCAACAATTAATGGCTTCAGTCGAACTTGGACTATTCTCATTTGGCCATCAAATAACAGTATTGTGCTGCGATATTATTCAAGTAATGGCGAAACATATTTATACTGAGGTGGATATAGGGCAACCGAGGAATCAGCTGATGGCACCGTTTATGAATGTGAGTATTAACTCAATTATTTTTAAAGATCGGGATTGATTTTTTAATCAATTTTTTTACATTACATGGTTTTTAAATATTTTCAGCTGCTGATGAATCTCATTCTATCGAACCAAATAGATTCCGATCTAGTATCAACTACTAGTATACCCTTGTATTTCCTGATCTGCTGTTATCAGGAGCAATATCACGCACTTGTACAAAATTTTTTGGCCGCTCAACGAGACCCAGAGATCGCCCAGAGACTGACTGTTGCATTCAACAATCTCACGAGGAACGTTCAATTGAACACAGAGCGAATTTCAAAACTCAAGTTTAGGGATAATTTTGACACTTTCGTTGTGACTGTTCAGGGCTTCATGCTGGTTAAATAGAAATGAATTGACGTTATTTACTCATCACAATACTCTTAATATAATATTTTTCAATTTCACCCTCCCATTTATCCACTCGAAATATTTGTTTTTATATTTTTCGAAGGAGATTGTTTTGCATTTTCACGAAGGAGATTTGATGAGGACCCATGGAATGTGCTTAATTGGGGGAGATAACTTTTACGTGATTGATGATACACCTGATGTATATGTGAGTGTATATACAGCTATAAATAGATTGGTTTATTGAGACTGCGGGGGAAATTTAATCATGAGAATAAGTGGGATAATGTAATTATGTAAGAAAGATAAGTCGATTGATTCAGACTCGTATTATTTTATTTCTTCACGAGAATAACGATATTGCCAAGATAAATGCAACTTTACATGTACATACATCTCGTTCTATGTTTACTTATTGTTTAAGTAGATTAAGTTAACGTCGTGAATAAATGAAAGATAGATGACAATTTTATTGAAAGTTTTACTCTACGATGCATATTTAAATACTAAATATTATGAACTCAAAGTGTATTGTCTTTCTTCGTGAATGAGAATAATTTAAAAAATGAAATATTTTTTAAACGATAGATTTTATTATTACGACTAGGGGACTTGTCCACGTGGATACATTGATATGTGGGTTTGTTTATCCTTCAAAAATTCTCCAAGTGTGAATTATTTCCAAATTTCTTCCACCATTTTTTTTTTCATCGTCTATATGTATAATAATATATAAATTGTATACACCCTCATTAAAAATTATTTGCCTGATTCACACATGCAATACGTTCAAGTACATCGTAGTTATGTCATTTCGTTCCTTATTTTATTGGTTAAATTGCCGTAAAGGATTAGGAAATAATTACCCTGTAAAGTAAGGGATATACTCGAAACGCCGCTTATTGTCCGCATGCCCTTTGCATACTACATTTTCATTTGTGCGAGTAATTATTATTTATTTTGATCAGAGAGCCTTCGATATAATGTTTTTTTTTATATTAATCATAATAAAAGATGCATAAATTGTATGCAGTTTGTATTGTTCATGTGCCGACGTTATTCTACGTGAATGCACCATTAATACACAGCAATATGTATCACAGAATCAATGCGTCATTTCTGTTTATCGTTTCAATTGAGAATAAACCGAAATAAATAGAAGAAAATTAATTACGAGTATTCATAATGATACACGTACGGAGCAATTATGGATTAGAAACACAATTGGGGATACTCAGAGTTCCGGAATAAATTAATAAGTCATGAGGATAATTTATCAATGAATTTTCACGCTCATAGTCGATGATTTCTGTCGGTGAATTGTTGGACCCACCCCTTGGTCAGGTTCAGGTAGAAATCAGAACCCTCTGGCTCGTAATCCAGGTATACGAAGTCCTTGTTGCTCACTGGTTTTGCTGGCTCTATCTGAGTACCTTCGTGCCATTCATTGAACGAAGTTATTGATACGACATTTGCACCACTCTTTATCGCACTTTTCCACGCAACGTCGTAGTATTGACCATGTCTACGGTGCCTCGTATTCTCGCCATTCCAGGCACGTACCTGAGGGCAAAATCGATTAACAATATTGCATCTTATGTGCAGCTCATGTGGTATGTACTACGAAAAAATGAAAGGAAAAAAAAATAGCCATGAGATAAAAATTGTAAATATGTCTCGTCAAGGATCGGAGTGTTATTGATCGATCCAAAAATTATTGATTTTTAGGGGTTTTTATTTTTTTTTGAGACCTACCTGAGTGTCTATGTAGCCCGGCCCAATACTCGGTACAAATAATAATCCATTTTGGATGGCAAATTTATTGAGATCCCTCCAGTTCTTCCAGGTACTCCCATAGCTAAATCCATTGACTGCGAAGTACGTGTAGAAGCCATCGAAACGTGATTTTTTAATGTGACTACGGTGACTCGAGTCGACGAGGAGCCCCATGTAGACGGCGTCGATTTCGGTGCCCCGGACGGTGAGATTTCCCCTTTCTGACAGGAGCTCCCACCACGCACTCGGTGGAAACACGTACGAGTCGTAAATATAGATTACTGGAAGGGCTGGTCCACTGGAATTTTCAATCCAAATGATGAAAGCCGCCGGAAATACAATGCAATATTTTAAAAGGCATGTGCCAAATCGAGACAAGTGGAATTTTTTTAATTTTCGATGAATCTATTATCTTGAGAAGAAAATATGAAAAGATCTTTATTGTCAGGCATTTAATACTCGAGAAAAAAGTCTCTCCATGTCTCCACCTCAAATCCATAGATCTCACGTCGTTCATAAAAACGTTGAATTCCACTTATCTCACTTTACCACTTCGCTCGTGAATGAGGGTAATATTATTCATGTTGACACTGCAGTTGGAGATTTACGACGTGTACAATACGAAGGGAATCTTACTCTCGTGTTCTCCTGGCTCGATGCAGCGCCGGATGCGACGAGTATTTCGAGAACAAATATCGTATATTTTCGATGAGATTAATTGGATTGCGGTCAGGATAGGGCTCGAGGTGGGGTGCAATCTTCAAATTGTATCTGTGCGCTGCATCAAGCAAATCCGGCATGACAGGATCTGTATTATCCGGTGTGTTTGGCGGTGTCCAAGATACCACCAGAACACCCACTCCAGCCTCCCTCAATTGTCGCATATGCAGATCAATTACCTACGATATATCGATTTAGTTTGAATACGAAGGCAATTCAGTAAAAAAATAAAACGAGCGAGAGGTATTGATCTCTCTCATTTTTTCTCTCTATTTTTCAATCATGTGTGTATTTTCCACCATCTGCTACTCACACAAGTTACACAAGCATAAACAAATAGATGAAAATTCAGGATTTTGAGGGATTGGAAAAGAAAGTAAAGAAGCAGTAGCAAAAGGGAAATAAAAAAAATTCTGCAATTATCCACCTGTGGATTTCTGGAGCTGTAGCACCCAAGACTGGGATAAAAGCTAGCTCCAATATCCGCTGGTGGTCTGTGTCTTCCCTCTGGGAATGTTCTCCTGTCATTTTTCTTCCAATTCGGAAGATACTCGTGATTCCAGTGCTTCCATGCCCCATCGTACTCCAATGACCGATACCACGCGTAATAAAACACATGAACATTGTAATTAATCTCGATACTCGTTGCATTCTGATTGCCCATGGGAATATTCTTCTTCTTCATCCTCCAGGCTAGCCTGGATATTCTATTCTGTATACTCTTCTCCCTCATCTCCAGGTACCTCTTGTCATTAATCTCCTTCTGGTTGTTCTCTCTGTTATCCTCGATGAGTGGATTTTTAGCACTGGCACCGGCATTCCCCAGAGGAACAGGTGCTATGCTACTCCATTCCACCGTTGGAGTCGTTAAAACCGTGTGTTGTCGGCATTTAACTGACTCGAGAGGTGATAATTTAATTATAATTGCCATAGCCATCAGAGTCGAGAGGATGAAGACAAGTGCCGAGAGGTAGAAACATCTTCGAAGAGATACTGCACTGGTTATCCCACCGAGCATCATGTAATTCCCCTCAAAAACTTGATCAATTATAATTTATCCTGTCATCCGTTGGTGCTCCAATATGTGCACAGATGTAACAAAGGACTTGCCGATGTCTTCGTCTACTTCATTAGCATCGAGGCCTCATTAACATGGCAAACGAGTTATTTATCGAGCAATCCCTCATCCCCCCAACGACACAAACTTCACGAAGCAAGCATTGCACTGAGCATTTCGTCATCAACATGCATAATGTCAAATAACTACGAATTACTGCTATCACTGGACACTCGATGCTGCACAATCCAATAAAGTGCTATCAGACTTGATTCTTGAGAACGACACGAGTGATTTTTTTTTGTGAGAATTATGTGGTAATGATATTGAGCGTTTGGAGCAGCTGGAGCAGCTGGAGCAGATCGAGTAGATCGAGCAGACTATCAGCCTCCAGAGATTTTAAGAAGGTTACATGTAAACTGTAATGACAAGTGTCACTTATTACTGAGAACATGGAGTGATGCGCACGCCGATAGTACTGTACTGTACCTTAATCTTTTGACAGAAGGCCCAGAAGGCGCAACAGTCTCTCACACATGCGAAAGTACCAAAAGTACATGGAAAACGAGGAAAACGTGTCATGTTATGAGAATTTGTATTGGTTTGTATCGCCAACCAATGGGTCGTTAGCGTTGGTAAATAGTTAGTGCGCAGGCGTTTGGGCATTTGGACAGCTGCAGGCTACCAAGTGCTCGATTATTTGGGCAGGGTTGGCAATAGATGCAGTTTAGTCGCAGTTTTGTTTTGCTATGCACCGGGAAAACTAGTACACACAAGTACTTGATAGATAATCAGCCATTGAGCACCCCTGATCACTATTGCATGAGGTTTTTCCGCAGGGTTTCTCAATTGTCACTCATGTTTTTCGACTGGGGTCTCCGGGATAAGTCAGGATAAGTCACTCCGGGGAAATAATCACTTCAACCTGAACCAAGTGCTCATTATATGCAATGAGAGGTCGAGGTGTGTCGTATGCGCGAATTATTGGGTAATTATAACTGTTCGACGGTGTGCTGTAATTTTAGAAATCAAGTTGCAGACAAATTCCTGGGTATTTTGCCGCTTGCAATAATTTTTTAGGTGTGTCTGTGGTGTTAGTGAGGGGTCGTTTTTTTTTTTGGTGGTGGTGTTGGAGAGACGGTTTTTGGTGGACTGTGGAAATTTTGACGGCCAGTATACTGTTGCTCCTCTTCGATAGACAGTCGGTTATTTTTTTTTCATTTTTATTAGCAACTTCGTGTGAAAATTGGGACTATCGCTGTCTCTCGATTGCCACCTCCTATTCTTTATTTTTTTTTCTCCCCCCTTTTTTCGGTTATTTCAATATTACGTAAAATTTATTAAAAGGTGGACACGACTGATTGAGATTTAAAGGCGTTATGCAAATGGTGAAACTTCAGTGAAACGGTCATTTTTAAAACAAATATGGGAATATTGTGAAATTTCAGAGGATTTGTGGTGTGAGCTGAGGATTACGGGCTACTCTGGTGATTGTTGGATGGTTGAAGGGTATTGAGGATTTTCGATACTGGAATTGTGGTTATTTGGGAATTTCAACTGTGATTTTTGACTTTCTAATTGTTTTCGTCATTGAGACGGTGAATTGTCATTCGAATCGTCAGTTAGCACTGAAAATTCTGAGATGCCGTTGTTCAGTAGAAAAGAGTCCAATAAAAAGCTCAAGAAGGATGGCAAGGACGATAAATCCGCCTCCGTCGACGATAAATACGTACTTAAGGAACTTCTGGGAACGTAAGTTATTATTTATTAAATTATTAAATATTTATCAATTCTCGGGGTGGATTTTTATGTTGTCCACGTGGATAATGTCTCGGTTTTCGTCATCATGAGAAAATCGTGGGGACAGCTGGTGGATCTCCACACTGACAGCTCCCCAAGACTCATATATATTTTATATTTTTACCGTACCTGTTTGCTCCTGACATTGCTACGAGCAATTCGCTAATGGGGGTCTTAATTATCCATTAAAAATAAAGTCACACAGATTTTTATCGGAGAAATGTAATAGAAATCTTGGGGCTAGTGTCAAATGCCATCGAGCAACTTATTATTATTCGTTGCATAACTTGTTGTTGAGAAAGAAACGGCTCTCGTATCATCTGGGAATATAATATTTTTCTCTCTGTAGTATTTATAAAAATAGATTATTCCTTAACATAAATATATAATCCGTCTATTGCCTCCACATTAAAATATTCAAGAATTTAAATAAATTGTCAAACACTGAGTGTCAGTTGTAACAACAAAAAACCGAATGTCCGCAAGATTAAAACAAATGTTATTGAGGTAAAAATAAATAAATGAGGAATGTTATCTTGCAGTGGAGCTTTCTCGGAAGTGAGACTCGCGGAGAGTAAGGAAAGACCCGGGCAAATGTTTGCGGTGAAAATAATTGATAAGAAGGCACTGAAAGGCAAGGAGGATTCATTGGAGAATGAAATCAGGGTGTTACGAAGGTAGGAGACAAATGCCAGATCGACTGTACCACAAAATTCTATTTTTTCTTTCACCCCTTTTATTTGTCTATCTCCTGAAACTTCACTTGCGAAGTTATAATAAAATATATAATAAACAACTGACGCATTAAAACCTTGTTTGATGAAACTGTCTGAGAGAAGTGGCCCATTGCGACAATGTTATTAATATTATTTAATATTTTCCTTTACTTGATTATACGTAATCATTGATTGATGATAAAACTTGAATTAGCACTAGTTCCAAAAAATCGCTTGTTGGAACTTGAGTATTTGTTATTTGGCATGCTTTCTATCTTATTGCGCGCCGCTTTATATTCCACTCTAAGCCATTCGCGTATCACATGAATATTATAATTCAAATGTATATCATTTACATGTGAGTTGTATATGTTCATATGTATGTATACAACACATTTCGCTTACAGAGTTATCATACGTCTGATATATTTTATTTGTTTAATAACTCCGAGGGTGCGGTCACTGGATACGATGAGTATTTAATACCGATATTTGGGTCTGGACTGTGGACCTTGTCTAATGTAGATATTACCATTGCGAGAAGAGAACAGAGAGAACAGAGAGAACAGAGAGAACAGAGAACATAAAACACAAAGCACAAGTCATCTATCAGACTCTCCCATCGACATGTCCCCCGTGTAATTCATCAATTACCAATACTATTGACTTGTTCATCCGATTCATTGATCTGTCGATGATTCTCAGTCAATTCTCCACTTTAATTCATCCAATTAGGGTTTATCATCGACGTACGGCATTTGGGGATGTGAAAGAAATTAGAAAATTGAAAAAAATTTTAATAATTCATTAGATTTAATGATGTAATTGTGTATGGTGTTTATTGTAATTCGTAGGTTCAGTGAAACAGTAACACCACAGAGTGGTGCAGGCCCGATGTCGGATAGTAGTGGCGAAAGAGGATGGTAAGTGTGGACCCACATTAACGGGAACCAGGCTACCTATACCACCCTTTTTTATATTAAATAGAATTATCTATTACGAGAATATTGTTTCAGTATTATTTGTGGATTTGTACATTGTTTTTATATATATTTTTTTTTATATCAATCAAAATTGAGCATTGAATCACTCATTCAGGATATACTGAGAACAATTCTGCACTCATTTTCTACTCGAAATTAATGAAACTAGCACGATGAGTCATTGGGTCTGAGAGTCATGGCATTGAGATTTATTGGTCATTTATTTTTATTTATTTTCACTCGCTGTTACTATTCACGAGCTATTTCTCACAGCTGTGATTGACTGATTTTTTTAGATGAATTCATTGTCTTCATGGTGACACTTTTCATTATTGCCACTTTAATATTATAAATTCGGTGATGAAATGTTGAATGAGAAAATGGAAATTCCACTGGTTCGTAACCATCCAGTTATGACAGATCGGTGATATTCAATCCACCATTGAAGGTCGAGTCTTATTTTTCCCGATGAAACGTCTCCATTATCTTCTCCATCCACAACGCGTCAACCATTGATAATAACTTTAACAATAATGACGTTATTACTTTCATAATAATTACACGAATCACATCCCTCGGTAATATTGTTGCTGGAGGCATCGATATCGCTCCAATGGGCGTCAAATAAATGAATAAAACAATTCAATCAACAATAAATTGAAAGAACATAATCTACTAATAACAATGGATCAATGAAATAATCTTATAATGCGCTGAATAATTGTTGTATCCCTAGTCGCAAGCTGCTCAATTATTTGTCGTATTTTAATTGTAAAACCTTCTTGCTAGCGCCGCATGTATGCACGACACCCGCTGCTTTTTATCTATTCCTTTAAACAATTCTCTCCATTATTTTATTGTCACAAAACAGCTGAATGTTTTTATCGAGTATTTAGTGGTAATTCATATGGATTAATGGGCCAAATTCAATGTGATAACTTCGGTATGGAGTTTAATTACTCTTGAGCAGGTGATAGCTGGTCTTTTCATAATTCTGCTCCCCCTCTCTGAGATCTGTAAATTCGTGTGTAATTCACACGTGATGGATTTGCGCTGGGGCATGAGATTGCGGATGGGAAAAAGACTGGACGATTCATCTAAATCGACTCCATTAAATTGATCTAATAAACACGTTCATTGTCATTTAGGAATTTTTTTTAATGGAATGCAGAGGTGGTGGTATTATTGGATGATTAAAATTTGATGATTGTTTTAGGTTGAAACATCCCAATATCGTACAGCTCCTGGAGACCTTCGAGGATAAGCATAAAGTTTATCTCATAATGGAACTGTAAGTGATTTGAGAGAGAAACGAGTGGTGTTTATGAATATTCATGATATTCTGTGATGTTTCAAGGGTGACGGGTGGAGAGTTGTTCGATAGAATAGTCGAGAAGGGGTCGTACACTGAGAAGGATGCTTCCGGTTTGATAAGACAAGTGCTGGAGGCTGTGGACTATATGCACGAGCAGGGGGTTGTACATCGGGATTTAAAACCTGAGAATCTTCTTTATTACAGTCCTGATGAGGATAGCAAAATAATGATTAGTGACTTTGGTCTGTCGAAAATGGAGGACTCAGGGATTATGGCGACAGCCTGTGGAACACCTGGATATGTCGGTAAGTGATTTGTTCCAGTTTAATCTCCAGGTCTGAGAATTAAAATTATAGCAAGTCCTGAATTGTTTTAATTCCCATGATTATTCAGCTCCTGAGGTCCTTGCACAGCGACCCTACGGTAAAGCCGTCGACGTCTGGAGCATAGGAGTCATATCCTACATCCTGTTGTGTGGATATCCACCATTTTACGACGAGAGTGATGCCAATCTGTTTGCACAAATTCTGAAAGGTAATCCCCTCTCCCGTCACACATAATTCACCTTGAAATATCAATTTGTCAGTTTGTCTCCAAATCCACTCAGACTCTCAAAAGATATCTCGGTCCCTCGAGGTATCGATGAGTCACGTACGCGAGGAAAATATCTCTGATATGTCCTGACCAAATTCGTTACAGCCCCCGATACATTGAGTAATCCCCCCAGGGCTTGTAAGTAACTCGTGTGGAAATTGTTGAACAATTTCGAATGATACCTCAACTCACCAATGATTTATCGACATTATTTTTCATTCCCAATCGATTTTAATTCCCTCCGATTTAGTGGCAGTGAAAGTTAACCAGACTGTTACAGGTGAGTTTGAATTCGATTCACCATACTGGGACGATATAAGCGATTCAGCCAAGGATTTCATTCACAAACTCATGTGCGTTAATGTCGAAGAGCGATACACTTGCAAGCAGGCTCTCGCACATCCATGGTTTGTTTCATTGTCTTTAGCATTGACATGATCATAACGGGATCTGTACTTCTCCAAAATTCACTTGCCCAATGTCATTTGGTCATTTGGTCATTCTGTTCATTCGTCCTATTTCCTTACGTGTCCTTAACCAATTGAATTAATAAATTTGAATTCACATTTTGATTCATTCATTTTGGGCTTTTCATTTTTGGACCATATATATTTATTTTTTTCTCAACAAAAAGGTCTTGGATAAATGATTTTTGGAGCCAAGGTAGACCCCATGATAACCCAATCATGATCATTAACAACTCAGGCTTTTACCACACGTAATCCCCAATGCTTGATGTTATCATCGTGTGTGATAATGTTTTTAGGATATCAGGAAATGCAGCGAGCAATAAGAATATCCACGGTACTGTATCGGAACAACTTAAAAAGAACTTTGCCAAGTCGAGGTGGAAGGTTAGTAGACAGTTGTATTTATCAATGATCTCATGATCTGTATTTACTCGCCAGGCTCCTCAGGAAAGTCTCCCTGTTGTCTCATGGTTGCAGCAAGCATATCACGCGGCCACCGTCATACGTCAGATGCAGAGGCTGGCACTCAACAGTGGACAACATCAGCAACGGGAGCAGGGATCCTTAGGACTGACCGGCCCCTCCATAGGCAATCCAACGGCATCCAGAGGGGATCAGGCCCAGATAAATCCGAATCATCGCCATCGGACGTCGGGAACACCAAATACATACAACTGAAGCAAATTATTGAGCCACCGATTAATCCAACCACTTTACCTAATGCTTCTTGCTCACAATTGTACTTTCGTCACAAACGCTTTAAGCTTCCGTGGCATAATACACGCACGGCAATTACCACTCTCTTCGGGAGAAATACCAGTTATCCGGTTAGAAAACAGCATAGACACAAAAAATCTTGAATCTCAGAAGCTTTTTCAATGGTTTAATAAAAGAAGTTTATCTTCTTCAATCTTCGATATCTCATATCCGTGGGATTTCACGTGTCACATTATTATGTTGATAAATTTAGCACCAATCCAGGGACTCTCGCGACATTTTATTGGGATTCTATTGGATTCTTTGAATCTTCTTCGCTGTATTTTGTTTTATTTCCATTGCAAAGTTCAGGGAAATAAAACGAAAAATCATATCCCAGTATTTGTATCTCGAAAATTCAGATAATTTCAGATCTATGAGAAATATTTTTTTAATTGATACATTTCACGTTGCGGTGCTCGAGGTATTGACGATTGAATTCGGTTTATTCTTTGTTTGTAATAATTATTTGTTTGATTTTTAATTATTTGCTTCTCTACCTTTGATATTCGAATCTCTCTATTTCTTTTTCGAACACATCGACATTCCTTTAGATCCGATTTACGAATGATACAACGACATATCGTTTTAGATTGTTTATTTCTGTTTTTATGATTTTTTAGTTAATGAAAAAGGGTAGGTATATTAAGACAGAATAATGACGCTAAGTATAGAGGACAGATGAAGATATTTTTGCGGGGACAGGCGAGAGTCTCGAACCGTTTGATGACAGCTCACCAGTTACATTAAGATATTTTTTGATGATAATTAATGATTAATGAAATAGATATGAACAATAATGAAGTTTATGATACGTAAGGCTATTTTAGACTTTCATCAAATTTTCTCATTTCAAAGTTAATATGAATATTTGAATTAACAATGGAAATATCGGTGAAAAATCGCTACAAGGTATATGATATATTATTGTAAACATTTTGAGCCATACTAACGGAGTGACTCTCTCAATACATGTATTCGTGTATATGTATATTGTACATATATATAAAATTCTATACATAATTTCAGCTGATATTTTTAACGGAATTGTATGTACAATGCACTATACTATAGATAGTTCGTTATATAATTGTATATGGCATTTTAAAAACTTTTATCAAAGCTGACTGAGATGCACCATTAGGTGGTGAATAATGCAGGTAGATTTGTGGAATGACTTTTTTCAGACATTCAATGGGTCTCGATGTGATTGATATATTTTTCATCTAATGACACATCGACTTTTCATTATCCTCTTTTATCCTGTTTTTCGTGAGATCTGCACATAATTCCGAATGTAAATAGATCAGATGTATATTTTTATTATTTCACCTCTGGATCGTAGAATTTTGTATCTTAGTCAGCGTCAATATTGTTTCCTTCTTCGTGTTAACGATCAAAACGTTTATCGAAAGAAAAAAAAATACTAAAGGTGAAACGGGGAATGACAATTGATCCCTGTTGGATCTAGATCTGATCGTTCGATTATTTCGACAAACAATGCTTAATTAATTAGAAGTGATATCATCTTTCGTTTAATTTTTAACTGTGAACCCTGTTTTCGGGAATATATCAATTGAGATCTTTAAACTTCGCTTCGTTTGGTATAAGGTACAGCTTTCAGCTGATGAATTATGAATACACGTGCATTTCACGGTGGTCCGTCCGACCCTTGGCCATATTGTTGAAATTCAGATGGATTAATAGGTATACAAGATTTTAAACGATTTATCGAATGGAGTAATGTATTTAGGTCTGTAATTCAAGGGAAAAAAACGTCATTATTCATTTATGTATGTGTACGTTTTCGTTTTTTTTTTGCGAGTGGAGTCGAGGCTATATATTCTGGTGAAATATTAAAGAAAATATGTACAGTGCTTGTGATTATTATAATGTTACTGGAAAATACACATATTTCTGAAATTGAATGGAATTCTTTCCTCAGCGTTTGAGACATCTTTCTTTATTATCAATAATAATCATCATTGTTACATTGTTATTTGGATATATACAAGTCCAGGGTTAGAGAATTTAAAAATCGATAGTTATCAATACTCAGTGATCTTCGATGGTATGTAAATGTACCATAATACTCATTGAAATGCACCAAACTGGAGATTATTAATTGGAGAGCAAAAATAATTTTTCATATGAATTTCATGCGTCGTAGGCTGCCAGGGCGTCTTGCAATTTAGACACTATATTTTTGTAGAAATTTATCTGCTCCTCGAGGTGCTTTCTCATCGCTTGTTGAATGTGCACCTCTCGTTCCGTTTGGAAATGTGACTCCTCTGCCAAAAGAGTTCGAGCTATGATATCAGTTTTTCGTGATAACTCTCCCAGCTGGTTCAATTCCATTTTATGCTCGGTTACTAAACGCTCGCAGTCTTTTCGCTTTTGTACTGCGCTCTGAAATAATAAATCAATTTGAAAATCAAATTATTGTTACATGTTTTATACTTCAAAAATATAAATAACTTCCCGAAACTGCATAATTCAATAATATTTTAAATAATTACCTTGTGGATACCGATGACATCAGAGAATCTCCCAATGATTCCCCTGTATATATGAAATTTATCAGCAAGTGGTTCCCAGTCGAACTTGGGCTGATCTTCGTATAATTTTCCAATATCGTTGTATGCCTCTCCCGTTAATTTCAGAGCTTGCGTGAGTCTGCCGACGTCTCCCTCCAGGGCATGCCCCAGAGACACAAAAGACTGGCCGATTTTTTGGAATTCCCTCTTGTACAATCCCTGATGCTTCTTCCCCTGGTCCATAGCCATCGCCATAAAGTTCTTGACAACCGGGTCCAGCCCATTGATGAATCTCGAGAAGGCGTCGATCTGAATTTCCACTTTGATGGCGTCCAGGGGAGTGTCCGTGCACTGGACAGCGTGAAAATAATTGACCCCCAGGAGTTCGTCCTTCTCAGCCGTTCGTTTTCCAGCTTTCCAACGCTTCTCATCTGTACACGTGATAAAATGCTCCCAGACTCGACTGCGTGACAACAATGGGTGCCGGCACACATAATCCACGAACTCCTGGAGTTGCGTTCGTCGGTGCTCAATAAATTGCTCCTCGTATCTTCCCGATATCTGTTTATCTGGGAGAGGAGGAATTGATATAAAACAGAATTTCTCCTCTAGCCTCTCGTGCAGCCAGTCGAAGTGTTTGTATCTCCGGGACACTTGAATATTATTAAACGTCGGCGTGAGTTGATAAACAATAAAACTCTTGAGTCCCTTCAATTTCGATTCTTTTTTGGGTGAAGTTATGACACAACTGTATCTCTCCCCGGTGGGCACCCATTCACACCTGCCATCCTCAGTTTCCTCCACGAAGACCTTCTCACTCTCAGGAACAGGAACAACCCTATTCCCGAGGAGAAAGCTGTCCTCACCGGATTTAATGAGCGTTGAAAATTTGTTATTTTTCTTTGGTACATTTGGCATGCTCCTCTCTGGAATGACCGAATGAACGTTTTGCATCGTACTACTATCGATACTTGATTGTCCAGATATTTGATTGTGCAGGTAGTTTCCAGGGGGTACGTAAGCTTGGGTCTGTCCGACCTCGGAGTCGTCGTCCCAGTCGTCGTCCCAGTAATCCCCTGTGCTCTGAGTCATGGAGGCTGGGGCTGAAGGCTCAATGGCTTGAACATAAGCCGCTGGAAATAGTCCAGATTTATTGTGCTGATTGTAGCCCTCGCACCAGCCATCACCAACATTATCCCGAGTCACTGTGAGAATTTCACCAGCTGTGATCGATAACTCCGCGGTTCCTGGATCTCCCGAAAAATCATAAACTGCTCTCACCTGTCCATTAATTAAATAAATCAAAGAAAATATTTAACAATACTGAAACGTCTTGTTGTATGGAGGTGATAATTACACACCTGCTGGCCTTCCATTCCGCACCTCAAGATTAAAATTCAAAAGAACCAAATTAATGATAGAAAACTTGACGTTCACTGCAATAGGAGCTACTTCAATCCACCGAAAATCCCCTCAACATCATGTATGAACCATCAATACCACCTGGAACAAACCATAAACAATACAATAATGAAAAAATAATAAATCAACTCTAATTAAGCATATTTCAGTGTTCCAACGTCAACAACCTGTTGATGGTCTCCTAATTCTTATCACCAGTATAAAATGATGGTGAGGAGATCATTGGATTAATTTTAATAATGTCAGACCAAGTGTGGGGATAAATACCAGTTGATTTGTTGTGCCCTCCAGATTCAATATCATTTGTGACAACGAAATACCAATTAGAATTCTCAAAAAAATCTCGGGCTGATGAATAATTATTGACTCCAGCCACTAAAAAAAGGGCAAAACAATAATATTCAATTGTCTCTTATTTTTGGTGTTGAATGTCTCAACAAAGGAGGCGGTGAACACGTTGACGTTCAGGGATTCTATGTGTGTGTTCACTACATAAAGAGAGAAACAGCTGTGGGAACAGCGGCGACATCTCAAATTGTGCTCCAAAAAAAATTGGGCTCCAAAAACTATACCAATGAATTGGCCATTGGCCCAATACATTTAAACCGAGAGAATACCCTAGTGCAACTTCTTGATCATTTTTTTTTACTCTTGAATAATTGTTTGTCAGTCTCGAGCAATGTCGGTGTTACGTACAAGCTTCCTGATAAGAAATAAATTGAGATTCTTCGGTACAGCAGTTGCAGAGACAGTAAAATCTTCTGAAACATCGGAAAAAACGAAGACTACGATTTTAGAACGTTGGAGTGAGTTATTATGATTTTTTTTTGCTTTGTAATCGACCAAATTTAAGTTTAATCATTTTTTTCGCATGTCAATTCAGTATATAACCCATGAGCTCGAAAATTCACGATTGGAAAAATTGGTATATAGTCAATCGAGAAAAATCCACCTACCACTCAGAAAAAAATCAATAAGCGCGATTCCCCACTTGTTATTTTTAATTATCTGTTTATGTTCCATTTAATTTTTCATTTGATTCTCTTTCGTATTCATCTCGTGGATTCTGGCCCTGTCACTGGCCTCAGCCTATTAAATCTCATTGAGGACAATGAAGTCATGAATAAACTTGATGTGTAATTTCTTGATGTGATGGTGTTTTCAGAGTTGTATTGGAAAAATCTCTACCTCGATTATAAAGATGTGGCTGTTGACATCGTGAAAGAATGCCGAACTCGTCCACTCAAGGCAGGAGTTTATTTCTCAGGTATTTGATCTCGTATTTCACTTTATTGATGATTTTTGTATTTTTGACGTTTAATTACTTCAGGTATAGCCAGTTGCTATTACTTATCTCGAACAAATCCGGATTTACTGACCTTTCGAGAGGAACTGCTGAGAAACTCGATGCGTCTGATGTACATTGGTGAATCAACTCGCAATCAAATTTCTATGAGTCATGTATTGCACATGGAGGAATGCCTAAACAGCAACATCGTGAGGAGACTGAACCTGGGGATTGTTTCCTTCATATGGCTGGACAATTACAGTGATCAGTGTGATCTGTACAAAGTGCAGTGCAACTACTTAAAACCACAATATACGAAATTCAATGAGAGAATTGTGGACGTGGGATTTCTAGGGAAGTGGTGGATACTAGACGATAAAATGAGAAATTATGATATCAACGACAGCGAATTTACCTAAATCAATATTTATTTTTTGTATAAAATAAACTCTGAAAATTCGTATTTATCTTCTATCGGAAGTCTGAGTTTTGCTAGTGAGAGATTATCCTCAGGATTCTGAAACAATGAGAATTTAACGAGTGGATATTAGTTGCGTATGATCTAATGCTTAGGAATAATTTACAACGTACCAATTGCGTAGACAATGGCAGTGCGACAGGGCACGTACACCATTATACGATGTGGCCGATCTGCGAAGGGCTCGGGTTTTGAAAAGTGCCTGCAACCCGGATCAATCCTGCACTCGCCCCCAAATTCTTTATCATCACTATTCAGTACGACTTTGTAGGTTCCAGCATTGGGTACACCAACTGCATAATCCGGGAATGACTGGGTTGGGTGGAAGTTGAAGACGAACACGAGTCCAGCTCTGTCGAAGACTATCACCTTGTCCCCCTCGTGCTTCCAGCTGACGTACCCTGGATCAGCAGCCAACCAGCCGTATTTCTCCTCTAATAGATTCATCGCGCGATCGAAATTGTTCATGAATTTGTATTTTAGGAGGTCATCGTCCACTAGGTTCCACTGGCGTCGTGCGTAGTGGTAGCTACTATTATTCCCCGCTCTGGGAAAGTCCAGCCATTCCGGATGCCCGAACTCATTCCCTGGGATAAATATTTAAATTCCATCAATATAATTTCTTTACCGTGTATTCACTCAAAAATTAAAAAAAAATTAAATATCAGAAAATCTTATTGACTTCATTTTAGTCGTAGACCAGAGTAAAAAAATTTGCAAAATATCGCACTTTGAGTCTCAATAAACCTGAGGTTATCGAAAATCCATAGAAGAGGTCGAATAACTTACCGATAAAATTGAGATAAGCTTCGCCACCGAGTCCATGTGTAACGAGTCTAATCAAATTGTGGAGAGCAATGCCTCGTGATATTATGGGACTGGGATCGCTTACGACACTCATATGGGTGTACATCTCTTTATCCATCAACCAAAAAGCGATGGTTTTATCACCGACCAGGGCCTGATCGTGTGACTCAGCATAGGCCACTGCCTTCTCCATCCATCTCCGATTAGTCAGGGTCCAGACCACATCTCCCATGTTCCAATCATCGTCACGAAATTCTTTCAGGAGTTTAATCCATTTGTCAGGGATGGCCATGGCCAGACGATAGTCGAAGCCTATTCCAGCTTCATCTACTGGTCTTCAGGCCGAAATAAAAAATTTACAACAAACAGATAAAATTTATCTGTTAAAATAAAAACCAATTACTCATAATTAAAAATCAACATAAATTGGGGATCAATTACCTGCACATGGCTGGCATGCCACTAACATCCTCAGCAATTGTCACCATCTCAGGGTACAAACGATGTAGCATATAATTAGCCATCATCAAATAAACAATTCCCTCGACATCAACATTGAGCCCAAAATATTCCTCATAATTTCCACTGAACCCCTGTCCCAGGCCTCGCGAGTGGTACAGCATGGAAGTTACTCCATCAAATCTAAATGAATAATCTCGACAATGAAAAAAGCCTCCATAATCCTCAGATGTTCCCCAAATTATTCACCTGAATCCATCAAAATGATATTCCTCGACGTACCACCGCAGGTTGGAGAGGAGAAACTTGAGGACATCGTAGTTGCCGTAATTGAATAGTCTACTGTCCCAGAGGGGATGTTCTCCCCTTGATCCAGAGTGGAAAAAGCAGGCATCGGTGCTGTCGAACATGTTGAGGCCATCCACAGTATTTTTGCAGGCGTGAGAGTGAACCATATCAAGAAGAACGAACAGTCCGTGTTCATGAGCAACATCGATCAACTCCTTGAGCTCCTCTGGGGTTCCATACCTCGAGGAGGCTGCATAAAACGACGTCACCTGGTAGCCAAAACTGGCGTAGTAGGCGTGCTCCATGATGGCCATCAGCTGGATGGCGTTGTACCCCTGTTTCACGATCCTCGGGATTATTCCTCTGGCGAACTCCAAATAAGTCCCAACCCGTAGTTCACTCGTGGCTATTCCCACGTGGCACTCGTAGATACGAAGACTCTTTGGTTTTTTTGGCCTTGGATTCCTCCATTTGTAGAGATTTTGAGGGTCAGGGTGCCAGAGACGTTGTTTATAATTCGTACCCTCGTTTTTATTTTCAGGAGCCGTTACGTATGTCGCCCAGGGACTCAATCTCTCCAGAAATTGACCAGCTCCATCCTCCACGATAATTTTTACCTCAGACAGGTGAGGAATGGGGCAGGTACCATCGCTATTCGGGGGGAGTTTTAACTCCCATTTCCCAAATTCTTGTTTAGCGTAGGGATTCTTCCTTCTGTCCCAACCATCTGCAGGAATATTTCAGGAATTAATTACACATTCAATTTTTTTTTAAATACTGGGTATTCACACTCTAGAGCATTGACTTACTGAAATCCCCTGTCAAATAAAGTTGTTTAGCCCCTGGAGCCCATTCCCTAGCTGTCACCCCGTTATTCTCATCGACAATAATTCCAAATGATTCGTACGCCCTCGAGAATTTATCGAGGCTGCCATCACCGGCTTCGATTTGCTCCATATAATCCTTGAACAGTGCGTATCTACAGAAAAAATAGCCATCAATTGGGAGAAAATACATGCAATAATTGAATATTTTTAAGGAAAATTAAAACAGTAAATTTATGTACCTCTTTCGGAATTCATTTTCGTGGGGTTTGAGGTAGGGATCCCTCTCCAAAAGTTTATCAATCTCAGGTACGTCCACCTTGGATGGATCCATGCTAGACCAATGGCCACCCATTCTATTTTTATCCCAAAAATTCGGGCCAAAAGTAAAGCCAGATATAAACAATTACTGACGAGTGTGTTAATGTGTGCATGTGACGAAATGCAGAGACAGTGTGTGGAGATGAGCCGAAAGATCAGCTCGAAATCCATGAATGACAAGTCAAGGTGATTGAATATCATTCCCCCTCTTCTGAGAAACATCATTTTACTTCTTTTCTATTTATGTAGAGTGATAGGGAGATTTTAATTTAATTGAATGAATTATCACACCGCCCCACGGTGTTAAAGGTTCATCGTTAATAACAACGCAGAACCGTTTGTTATTAAAATGTATTGTTTATTAAGGATTGCAGAAGATTAAGAATTGAAGCTGCGCGCTTTTTTTTCGTAAGCTGCCATGGCGGCGCAAGATGGCGCAGTCCCGCGTTTCCAGTTGAATTACAAAAAGGTGAATTACATCAGCTGATTGCTCACGGATTATTAAGAACGTTTGTAAATAATAAAAATAAATCCCCCTCGAAGGGCTATTCAACTCGAAGTGAGATATTATTATTTTTTTTATTTGGAGAAGTGAAAAACGATTTTCGAGGTGTGCTGAACAATTCGCGGTGTTATTTTTGTGTTCAATAATGTTATCGGACGGGGAGAAGTGGTGAGATACTGTGATGGGACTGGAAGAAACCGAATTTATTGGATTTATTTCGGTTGAGGCATCGGCAAATTGAGAATGTTGTCGGAAGTAGATGTTTTTATTAGTAATTATACTCTGGTGGATCCTGAGGTTTATCAGCTCTGGGTGGATGGTCACACTTGTGAGTTTTTATGAGGACTAGGACATAATTTCAGTATGGAAGTGATTGAAATAAAATCTCGAATTTCACATTTACCATCATTATCATTTTATTTATTTATTTTATCATTACAGAAAAAAATCTAAACACGTTTTATGTCAGCAATTTTATCAGCTACAAATTTATTTACAGATTTCGAAATAAATCATTAATAAACACTTTCCCCTTGAATTATTCGATGTTTTTATTTTTTATTATTATATTATTTTTATCAGCGAGTGATGCAGTTGGGATCCTGCACCAACGAGGCATTTGCCACCAGACAAATGCTCCAATTGAACTGGTGGCCTCCGATGTACTCGATCATTATCGAACGTACTCCCTCCTCGAAAGATTACTCCAATCACCACCGAAATTGGCAAGCGAGCAGTTGAGTTTTCAGATCGAACCGCAAACTAGTCAGATGTTGATAGAAATGCAAGTTATTCGTAATAACAATATATGAATTATCACTTAATTATTCCAATTTATTTATTCGTCCTCCTCAGAGTCGGTGAAATTCAGTCATGATGAGAATATTATTTATCACAGGTACTACGATTTTGATGACTCTGTGATTCGCGAACTTCTGGGGAAGAAGTTGACGTCGAAGAGTAGAAAGGATATGGACGAAGTGGCTGAAAAGACTGGGATTACGTTGAAAAGCTGTAGGAGACAATATGACAATGTGAAAAGAGTTTTTAAAGTTGTTGAGGATGTATCTGGCTCTCTAGTCGCGAACATAAAACAACATTTTTTATTGCCCGATGATTTAGCGAAGTAAGTGCAGAATTAAGCGAGAACTAATTCTGAAGGGGAATAATTTCTAAAAAAAAATATACCTGAGAGATAAATCCATGAATTTATGTGGTTTTACTCTTTAATTGATAGAATTAAATAAAATCAATTGAAATATTCAATTAACAGGCGTTACGCAGCAGTCGTTTTCATAGCTTGCCTGCGTTTCGAGATGAGTAAAAGAAAACTGCAATTCCTGACATTCCCTGATCTCTACCACTGCGCGAATGCAATGATGGCCTCATGGACATATCGATACACAGGCTCCGAGTACTTCGACACGGATTTGGACAGAGAATTCCTCATAGAATTGGCCGAGTGTCGAGTTCTCCTGGAGAACGACAAGCATCACAAGCAGTGAGTTATTTCCCTCTCTTACGAAAGTGAAAACTCAAATAAACTGGAATAACTACAAGATACAATTGCAGTCTCGTTTGCATCAAACTGAAACCAACTCTTCTCGAGAAATCATACCAGGAGTTGGATGTCAACTTTCGTTCATACTCGAGAGCCCTCCTGGGGATTGCCTGCAGCCTACACAGATCCCGGGAACTCAGATTTCTATTTTTAGAGTTAGTGGAGAGATGCATTGAGCCCTGGAAGCAAGTCAACTGGTCCCACACAGATTTGAGAAATTTTCTCAGTGCATATACCCAGTGTGCACTCGATCTGGACGTATTGAGGTAAAATAAAATATTTTAATCATTAAAAAATCGTTAATTCACCAGTCGAGTACTAAATTGAGACTGAACCATCTCCCAACCGGACGAATTAAAATTTATTAATTATATTAGGGAGGAATTTTGAATTTTTCAATTGAATTTCCAGAGAAGGAACCCTGCGAGATGCATTCGAGCGTTACATGAAAGTAGTAACGAGCTGTCTCTTGAGAATGTACCACACGTGACGACTGATAAACGTCTGTTCAGGCGTAATAATTGTTGACAATACCCCAAACGAGGAGAGTCGATGAATCATATATTACAATTTATTTCTCATTGTTAATTCGTTCTTTCTCTTCTTTTTTTGTGTAATAAATAATCAATAATAACACGTGGCAGAGTATGCAATCTTCAGTGACACTCATAACATATCCACATAACTACATATCATTACACCATCCCAATGATCCTCGCCACTCCCTTCCCTCTAGTCCCTCCCCGGAGTAGATCTGACAAAAAATTATCTGAAAAATTTCCAATCCTCTCCCTGCAAATGAATTAGGCAATATTGCAACAGTGTCCTCTCAAAAAATATGATAAATTGCAGGAAACAAATTCTGAGTTCCCGAATACATGATTTTGTCTTCAGTAAATTTTTTCTCACAAAGAAAAAATCAACAAAGTTATGCTCATGATGACCGATCCAGGGGATCGCGTGATATTTAAAGAATTATTGTTTCTTTCCTTCGTTTTCCTTTTAAATAAAGCACCTAATTCACTATAATTCGCTACTGGGATACTCCTAGAATTTTATTCACTGCCAGCACAACGTCTTTGGGCTCAGGTAGGGCTAGAGCTTCTAACGATTTAGCGTAGGGCATGGGAATATCCGCACCAGTTACTCGGATCACTGGAGCGTCCAAATGATAAAAAGCGTCACCTGAAATTGAGAGTGAAATCTTGCAATGGGAGACGTGGAAATTCAATTCTGATTAAATTCAGAATTATTTATCCTCATAATTTTTATGACAATATATGAAAGTACAATTAATATAAGGCAGACATTTTGGAACTTACTTTCCATGATTCTAGCCCCAATTTCAGCGCCAATACCACACGTGGGCCATCCCTGCTCCACAGTAACGAGATGATGGGTCTTTACAACTGATTTAATAATTGTTTCAATATCGAGAGGCCTAAGAGATCTGAGATTGATAACTTCCGCTTCGATTCCCTTGCCAGCGAGTTCCTTGGCAGCCTCTAGTGCCAGCTCGACAGCTTTTGAGTGCGCCACAAGTGTCACATGATTGCCATTACGTTCCACCTTGGCTTTTCCAATGGGCAGGACGAACTCCTTCGACAGAGCTTCATCGGACATGGGATACTGGACGCCATAGAGCAGCTCGTTCTCCAGAAAGACAACAGGATCAGGATCACGAATGGCAGCTTTCAGAAGACCCTTGCAGTCCTCGCTGTTGTAAGGGGAAATTACTTTGAGCCCAGGACAGTGGGCATACCAAGCACCGAAACACTGTGAATGTTGGGCCCCAACACCTGCAGCCGCTCCATTCGGACCACGAAACACTATTGGTATATTCACTCGGCCTGCTGACATGTAGAATGTCTTTGCCGCGGAGTTTATTATTTGGTCGATCGCTTGCATCGCAAAATTGAACGTCATGAATTCGCAGACTGGCCTGAGACCCGCCTGCACGGGAAAAAAATTCATTTCGAAAAGTAAAAAAGGCGTTCTCTCCCAATACATGAAGAATATACTCTCACCATAGCAGAGCCAACAGCAATTCCACCAAATCCAGATTCGGTAATAGGAGTATCGATAACCCTGGTGTCCCCGTATTTTTTCCAGAGTCCCCTGGACACCTTGTAGGCCCCATCGTACATGGCGACCTCCTCCCCCATGAGGTAAACCCTCTCATCGCGCTCCATCTCCTCATCCAGGGCTGAATTCAAGGCATCTCGAACGGTCATCTACTCAGGAAACGAGTAAACAATTATCTATCGAGCGATAAAAAAATTTCGGCATCGCCAGGCATGTGGTATGACAAGTCATATGACCTTTCCTGTCCTTCAGGCATTAGCTAATCACACCGGGGTATCATTGAATCACCAGGTAATCCACCTGTTTCCACGAATCCATGCAAATTAATTTGGAGTTCTCGATTGGTCCATAGGAACCACATGACACAAATCCCGGATTTTTATTTTCAATTAAATAAGCAACTGGTTAAGGTTAAGGCTTCAATAATACATCATATTTACCTGCTGTGCAGATGCCCATTTTGAGGTGGAGAATGAGCGACGGGCAATTCCTCTAACTGCAGACTGAAAATTACAATGAAATCAGGCAACTGTGACACTTGACACGTTAATTATACACAAGCCCCAATTGCTCTATTCACTCTAATTTCTCGGTTCTCAAATTTCTGGTGATTGTTACCGTGAGCATGATCGTTCGACGAGTGTTCGAACGTTTTGAAATAAATCTGCAACTGCCTGTCGATTATTTATTATCTCCTGGAGGGGCCCCTGTTTATTTTCGTCTCTGGGGCCTGCTACTTTTTTTTTTTTTTATGAAGACTACAACTGGTGCACGCGCTCTGGGATAATGGAGCCAAGGATGACGACGATACGACACTCCTGACGTAGGCTTTTTCATTCCACGGGAATTATCAGTGCACGGCGATGGCGCACGAGGTCGCGACAGTTCAAACTTCGAATTTATTCAATCTGTCACGGTTTCAATTTTTTTTTTTGATAATGAGTGAGGAAAAGAGAAATATTGACTTTAAAAAAAAATTTAGTCTAGTCATTTGAATTTTTTCCGGATGTATCAGAAGCGAAAGAAAATAAACAATTATGGAATTTCAAATTGTGTTAATTATATTTAGAAAATGTCCACTGATATTTACCCATAAGTCGTTTAAATAAAAATGAATTATAGAAATTCCTCGGCAGCATGAATAATTAATTAATTAATTCCTCATAAAGATGAAAATGATAAATCTCTCCACGAGATTGCGCGTTAGAACTTCCCGCGTCGTTCCCTCGACGTTCCCGCGCGTTTGCCGGCGCCGCCGGAAACACTCAGAAATCTTCAGCACGAAGAAAAATAATATCTTTGTAATAAAATCTTAATAATAGTATCTTTTGTCTCCAAAAATCAATTCCGCCTTAATTACAAATAGCTGTCTGTGTAAATCCCGGTAATTACGATTATTTGTGCAAATAAATAAATTTTCATCTGGCGTCGAGATTACAATCGAGTGAGATGTTGTCGTGATCGGTCGCGTCGGTTGTGTCGGTTGCATCTTGCTTCGCGTTTCGCATAATTTTACCGGAAAAAAGTGTTTAATCCAATCAAATACCCCTCGATCGATTTTCTCGATGAATTCCCCGATCGAAAGTGTGATTAGAGCTCCAAGAAATCCTTAAAATGGATTTATTCCGGGCATTATTCCGTGAGTCGAAGGTGAAGTCGTTACGCCAAAGGAGATTATTCTCGATTTTTTCGATATCGTGGATGTTCCATACAGATAAATTCACCAAGTGCCTCAGTGACATCCAAGGAATAGGCAGAGCTCACCAGAAGTTTAATAAACGAAATAAATAAATTACTCTATTGATAAAAAATAAAATATAAAAAATAAAAATAGAGTGGTGGAGAAGGTTGGGTTGAACCCCCTGATCTGCAAAATTGCATTCCATTGTCGTGTGAATTTGATACATCACATAAAATGAATCAATTAATTAATTAATTAGTAAATTACAGTGAAATTAATTTTGGCGTATAACAACATTCATAGTGGGGGTGAATGGGTATTACACCGTGAAAAAAAATTCTTCTCTCAAGTATATTTACTGAACACAAAGAAATATATTTGGCGAGAGAATTTTTTTTCCCAGTGCAGGGAATGGAATTATCTAGGGAAAATTGTAAGTGGTGAAATGGTGGAGTGAAACAAGTGAAATTAAAATAGTCATCATTACCAATCTTTATTTGTGGAAAGTGTTTTTATTTTCTCGGTGCAGTTTTCGTTGGTGAATCGATCAATCGATATGTCAATCAGTGGAATTTTATTTATTTTCGTTTATCATTTGGTGATTGATGTGATTGTGTTGTGGAATTTCAGGTCAATTATTAAGTGAGTGGGATGTGTAATGGTGAGTGTTTTTTATTGGATATATTCATATGGATTAGAACGAGCCCTGCAAAACAGCATGCACCAGCAACATTGGGTATGTAATAACAATGATTCCCATTAAAAGTATAACATCGTTCCAGTCTTTATTTTACGATAAACAGACGGCGCATTTTGTTGGTAACTTCTTTTCCATACAACATTTATGCTATGACATGACAAATAATTATTTGTCTCCGGGAATGGCCGATTATGACATTTTCTTATGCATTAATGATATGTTAGGTTTCATGAAGCATTCCACTAAATTCGTGCGAGTGAAAAATATAGTTATGATACGGTGAAATCGAGTAGTTGAGAATATGAGAATTTCCAGTAAGAAAACAAGCAGAGAGAATGAGAACTTTTTTTTTTGTGTCAAGTGAGAAAGAAAACATGCCACGAAGAGAGGAAGTAAAATATCAGGAATGCTGCATACATCTTCAATTTTTCTCCATAATTGGTTTTTTTTTTTTGCGTATTTCGCGCAAATTTTTATTAACGAGAGAACAACAGTTGAATAGAAGTTGAATGTGCTAGAACACTGCCTGGGAGGTCAGAAGTCTCCACGCTTTTTAAATATATTTTTTTTGGTTTGTTTTTCTTCTTCATTTTTCGTTTTAAAGTCAAGTTATAATTTCACAATTAACGCAACAATCAGAATAAGAATAAATAGAAGTTTCAGTTACGTTTTTAGAACTTTTGTTCAATTTTTTTTTTCTTCGTTTCAAGTGCAGGAACTAGTATCGTCGGAGAGCGGAAAGAGATCGTTACGTAACCGTCCTAGGTCTAATCTATTATGTAAAGATTATAAGAGAAAGATTTTTTGTTACCGATAGTAAGATTAATTGAAAATGATAATCGTAATGATCTAAGAATTATTATCTTGGTTTTTTTTTTTCTCAAGGGTCAGTGCGAATCTGCACTAGCCCTTTCTGGAACCATTTCAATTTTAATACTTGAGTGACAATTACTCTGGTCAGAAGGGCTTTTGCTTATCGTTTTTTTTCCGGTTTATTATCTCCTCTAATTAAATTATGGCTTTCAATTTTTCGTTTTTCACTAATTTGTTTGTCAACAGATAAACGGTATATTCACTCTGAAGATAAGTAAATTGAAAAGCAACCTATCGGTGCGTTGCAAAAGGCCAGTTTTGAATCGTGATTCAGTCTAGGAGTTCTGTATGAGTCTAAAGAATCCCCGATTATGTCTCGTTATTTTTTCTTCCTTTTTCTAAATTAAGTGAGGCCGAAATCATACTCGTTTCTCGCGCAGATTATCACTCCGAAGCTACAACATCAACGTACGTGTCTATTTATTACTTTTTTTTTCTCGCCCACGTGATTCCCCTTATCGTGCAACATTACAACAGAGATCCCTCTGTACCCGAACAAAATCATTCAAAAAAAAATCAATGATTGAACATAACTCGTGAACAAACATCTCAAGACAAATAATAATTTCGAGAAAAGATTCAGGCGTCTAGAAAATTCAATAATCGAAATTGATACAATTTTTTCATTTTAATATCACGAATCATTTATAAACTTTGTGGTGCACATTTCCCTTTACTTTTTTTATTTCTGTATTTGTGTTCTTTATCTCATGGTTTTCTTGAACATCTTTCAAATCCCTCGGATTTATCTTTGGTATTCGTTTAATACATTACTTTTTCACCTAAAATTAAAAGCTATGACGAAGCAAACTCTGTCACACTTTGTTTTACATTTCTCAGCCACAAACTCGATATACGCGCTTTATAATTATTATATAAAAAGTATTCTCTCACTCTCGATAGTTATTTTGTTGACGTTCCCGCTAATTTTTTTTGTTATCTTTTATCCCTTTATTTACAAACGAATTTGTTCTTTAGAAGCCTCTTACGCTACTACACGTTTCAACATTTTTTTATTCGTATTGATGATGTCGAAACACATTTTATCGAGAAAAAAAAACAAATTGAACCATCTTCTTGCAATCCAGCATAATCTTTCGACGCTATTTTTTATCAATATATATACTTTTTCTTTGTTTTCTAAACCACTTGAATAATGCGTTTACACATGCTAGATAGGAAATTTAGTTATGTCGCCACAATCACACTAACATTAATGGCGCTTTCTCATTATTTTTCCATTAATCCTTTATTATCATTAATTTGCCTGACTCGACAGACGTTTAGTGTCTCAATGCGTGAAAAAGACATGCCCACATTCACAGTGTAACAGATACTGTTATGCACATGCCTATACATATTTTGCATTCAAATGTATTCCAGTGCTAATCTTCAGTTCCATATTCGTCAGTAATTGCACCCTTCCAAAGTTGTCACGACGAACTTTCGATGTTTTTATCCCAACCCCCTTTAACTCTATTTTTACGCTCCTCATTTGCACAACAAGTCTCAGATCTTCACCCCAGCCACCAACCTAAAACTTTCCTCATTAGTTTCAATCAAAATAGTTGCACAGTTATTTTTTATTCTTTCCCATCTATTTTACTTTCAAAGTGATTTTTTCAACGCAATCCCTCGCAACTTCCCTATGCCCTGAGTTTTACATTAAAACCGGGAGTTTGTTTAATGATGTAAATTTCCTTGAATTATGAAAACAAGTGCACGAAAGGTACATCTTAGGCGGATTTCAAATTATCATTCGTTTTTTGGTTGTTATTCCACTTCGATTATATTTTTAACTCGTGAATATCTCATCCATTCGGTTGTTTACCACTGGGTGAGGTAATCGGATATTCAAATAAAAAGTTTTAAAACCAACTGGCGCCACCGAACTTGGTTGAAAGTCCACCGATTCCTTTTCCAAACATACTTCCAACTTTTCCAGCAACGTTTGACGTTATGTTGGTGAGATTAGTAAGAGAATTAGCATCCTCGCCACTCGACTCGACGATCGTTACCTTAGTTTTTGGTCTCTCAACTTCGTCGTCATTTCCATTCTCCGAAAGACCTCTTTTGTTGGTGACAATAATAACAAACGATAAATAACTGAGTTACTTGTCAATTATCATTATATACATTGATAACTTACTCGTCATTCTGAGAGCTCATGGTTAAGGCACAAGTTGCTTCCTCCGCCTGCATTCTCTGCGATACCGTCTGATATGTCTTCGAGTTTAGTTTGTCCTCCATAACACCCTGCAGCTCAAAGTCTGAATACACTTTCTTAACAATGTGGGCTAAACATGTACACTGGTACAAGTGAAGATTGTGATCGAGCCTGTCTGATAACCAGCTGCAGAGCAGTTGAATCTGTGCCGTGTACCATTGCTGAAAATCAAATTCAATACGTCCGATACAACTGTTATCATTTATAATCGATTCATCGAATTTTTACCTCGGAGAAGTTGAGTATCCACAACTCGTCGATTACTTTACTGCGAATCTGGTCCATGCAGTTTCTCGAAAAGTTGACGTACGCCTGACCCATCTCCTTGCCACTGCCCGAGACCTTCTGTAAAAAGCATCCATCGATTTTTTAGTGAAAAAAAATTCACGGCATTTTTTCTCCCTAAATTCCATTGAAGAGAGGGTTTTTTAAAAATTGAATCGAATATTTTCTCACCGTGAAACTGAGGATTGAACCGATGAACGAGCCCTCGTCGTAACGCGATAATTTGGAGAGAGTTGCCTCGAGGACCGAAACGAGTTTATTTATCATCCCTTGAGTCATACCAGCCAGTGCCTTGTCAATCATATCGTCGATCTTGGAGTGATACTGATGCTAAAATAATACAATTGAAACACAACCAAGAATTGTGTCGTGTATAAAAAAAAAGGGATTAATCCAGATGACATCTCAAAATGTTACACGTTAAATCACCAAAGCTTGACAGAAACTAATGATATTGATGTCTAATACGACTACTAACATGATTCGTACAAGAAGATATGAAAAATCTACATTACCCCTCCGAAAAATCCCTATTTTAAAATTGTCCAAACAATCGAACTCACCACATCGACTCCATCAACCGTGCAAAGCTTAAAACTCTGATTCTTGGCGTCCAAGATAACGTTCACCATAGCGCACATTTCCGAGGGTAAAATGTAATCAGTCGATATAAAAGTGACTCCCTTTTTTAGCCAACTTTGATAAGCCCCATCTGTCTTCGTTATGCATTGTTCAAT
Source organism: Fopius arisanus (assembly GCF_000806365.1). NCBI lineage: Eukaryota > Metazoa > Arthropoda > Insecta > Hymenoptera > Braconidae > Fopius > Fopius arisanus. The sequence goes on along the minus strand of NW_011887801.1, from coordinate 543,355 downwards.
CATTTCCGATGCCATCTGCTTGAGACGCTGCTCCAATTGCGTTCGAAATTCCTGATCTGGCCAATGTAGTCCACCAATGAAGGCTTGTAGAGCATCGAGCTTCCAAAATAGATCCTCCGATGTAGCACAACCATTGCCCTTTATCTCCCATCGCTCCTTCTCAAAGCCCTTGTGAATCGATTGTGCTATTGATGTTTCCATTAACTCGACATAACGATTTACCAGTGGTGAAAATAAATCCCTGAGATGCTGATGGAATCTACCATTCTTCAGATTGTCTAAAATTGGATTAACAATTATTTCAATGGAATCGAGGAAACCGAGATGATGAAGATGAAGAAATATACAAAATTACTGATATCATGAAGAGGAATTACATTTGCGATTCACTCTGAAGTACTCACCGTCCATCCTGAGGTAATCATTGAGAATTTGAAACAGTGGAAAACTGTCCCACGTGTCCGGCGGCTGTTCCGACAGTACTTTGTCCATGTCAACGGCAAATAGCGACCAGAAGATTTCGGCGTGCTCCACCAGGAGGTCGCTAAACCAGGCGAACGCCTGCGGTGCGGTGTAGTAGGAGCGAAACGTGAAAATATTGGACGACACACATATACGGTGGGCAATTTAATGTTACGCCGGAATGGTGGGTACGCCATTCACGGACACAGAGCCCTCGAGGACCCAGAAGACACTATCAGGCATTATGCTCACCTAACAATCTAATTCTAGATTCATCTAATGCTCTCATGATTTCGAGATAAACAGCAGTGATCCAAATGATATTGTTATCAAGACGTAACAATGACGACAATATTACAAAAAAAAAAATCTATATATATACACCAAATGCGATGATTGAAGCGAATGGCGCTTTAATTGTCTTCTGAGGAGGACAACGAACCCTTACCAAAGTTCGTAATTAATTCGGCATGCTATCTGGTCCTCTACCTCGAAAACCCTGGAACAATGAACACTCAGTTCTAAAAACCTAACTAATACCTCCGAATAATGCTCTTCATTTTGCTGCAACAAATCGACGCACAGTTCAGCGAGACGTATGAGATCATCCAATTTTTTTCCAGGTGGTACACAGACCTCACCATTATAATCATCCTCTATTTTGGCGGCCGCAGACAGCCTGTCGTAATTGACAAGTGCTGCGGTCTCCAAACATGACTTTATCATGCTACGAACGTCCTCAATTGGCACTGGTGTAACAATGTCCTTCATCAGGACACGTTCTAACAGTGACAGTGTTGCTTTCAATGCACCCTCAGGACGTCCAAATGGAAAACTATACCTGTTCACCCAACGAAAAACCATTAAACACGTTAAGAATCATTATTTCATCAATTCTACCTGAAATTTGTTATTTGTTTTTCTAAGAGTTGACGCAATCGTTCTTTGATCTCTTGAAATTTGTCCCTCTCCTCGTGGGTGATTGAACCAACACCATCTGGCCGTGTGCCGTGAACGTGAGAGGCACAGAATGCAAAACTGTAATGAATCAATGTTGGATCGATCATAACTCCACGCTCAGCGCGATCAAGGAGATCACTGAGATAGCAAAGATGACGGAAGCATCCACGAACACCATATCTACCCAGAGGATAAAAATAAACGAGCAATTAAATAAAAGTGATCATCACGAGAGAATTAATCATGACGAGAGAATAAAAAATTCATCACACCTGGCGCAGTATTCATCAAGAACAAACACTTGACCTGGTGAGAACCATCCCAACGAGCAGTAAGGATCATTGAGTCTGTAATCCAGGGTCAAGTTCTGCAGAAACTTGAATATACCAGCATGATCAAATTTGCAGGGATCAGCACTTATGAAGTCCTCCATACCGTGCTTTCTTGCTCTGTCAGCATCACCTTGAATCTTACTAATTGTCGAATTTTTATCAGCAACCGATACCGGTGGCGTTGGTTTGTGGGATTGTCCCGTTGCTCTGTACATCGCCATAACCCACAAATGACACTCATTCTCATCGTCAGATGCGTATACAATGTTATCACCTTCTCTAACGGCATTAAAAAAGTATCTTCCCCCCTCCAAATCAGTACCAACCATTAGACTCGCAGAAACGGCTTCGATATAGTCCACTGTAAAGCCATCCAGCTGCATCATTTCCGACGGCTCACTTTTTTTCTCTTTGTACGAGCACATCGCAAATGTGTACTGCGAGACCTGAACCAGCACGAAGTACCGTTTCTTCCATTTTTTCCATACTGATTTACCAATAGCGTATAAATAACCGCAGTGCTTCATGTTGAGGGGTTTGTCCATTCGACATGCTATCTTAATACGTAGATCCTGATCTGGATTATTTTTTGGGACGGTCATACGATGCCACTCTGGAACTTTGCAGGATAATGGCGTTGGTCTTATGATAACTTTACCAATTTCTTTGTCCTCGAGTGCAAGCATTGCTTGATTCTCCATGTACAATCGTACCTTCACCACTGGTAATGGATGCATTGTTGAAAAATCACCCTGAGTATCCCACCTGGACTCCACAAGTGCCACAAACCAAAGTCACATCAGATCATCAATTAATCTCCTCATCCGTGAAATTACCACAAAAATTAATCATCTCAAGGAATTTACTTACATGGGTTTAGATGCCTCTGCCTGATCTGTCTGAAGTTTCTCACCACCTTCAACCTCCATTGTGCAGTATACGATTCGATTTGGGGGTAGACTCTTGAGGCCCTTCACCTCCATCACAATAACTTCAAGTTGAAATGTCAATCCAACATCCATCTTTGTCAACTGTGGATCGGAATCAGCGGAGTCGCCCTCCAATTTAGCGAGGGAGCTCTGGGTGCGGTAGCGGGAGCGGTCACTACGGCGCTTCAGCTTCTGCAACCCGTATTTGCTGTCTATCGAACCCTTGGAGACAGGTAATGACTCCAGATTGGTCATCAATAGGTTGATAGACGACTTGAGCTCCTCGATGTAGAGCGACTCCATCTCCTTGTGGAGAAATTTTGGCATGAGCTTGCGATTCTGGGGAGATAAATGGTTCATCAGTGATGAAATTGTTGTTGTTTATGATATTTAATGATGCACATGTCATTCACCTTCTCCATCTCATTAACTCTCTGTACGCGACCGTCCAGCTCCCTCCTGATGGCGGCAGCCTGCTCATCGGCTGAGTCCAACAGGAGGGCGTTGAACAGAAGCTGGTGCTCAAATTTTTTAATGCCAAGTATCTGCTGAAACATATCGTATAGCTGCTCCTTCGACAATATACACTCGGAATTCAACGATTGCTGTTGCATCTTTGATGGCCTCTTGCTGTCCTCGTCACCGGTACCTTTGAATATACAATCGAATTTTGCCAGCCATGATTTAAGTACAGTCTCTTTGCTCACTCCATCGATTTCCGGGAGGCTGCGAACACGCTTCTCAACGTTGTTCCTGAACACCTCGCGGAAGTCGTACTGGGAACAAGCACCACTCTGCACCATTCTCACGACTCTCTCCGATTTCAAAAAAACATCGAAATAATTCTGTATCGCATTGTGAAATGCCTCGTCGGCCATTATCTGTGTCTCGCCCTTGAGGAACGCCTGCAAGGAAGGGTGTAGGGAGAAATTTAAAAAAAATTTTGAATTCGATCTGTCAAATGGACTACCACTTCCAATTCCATCTCATCTTGTGCCCCAGGCATCTTTCAGACAGATTCAAAGATCAGTGGGTGTGTGCATCTATTCGCCAGGACAGAATGAGATCGATTTGGTTACGATAGTCGAGGTCACGTTTCTAAAGAGACATATAGCTTTGAGAAATTACCCCTTCGAGGCTTCTCTCAAGAAATAAAATCCACTGAGAGGTTTCCCCTCAGTCGTTAAATGCAACATTATTGCGAAACCCTCGAGCCTCGTTATCATGAAAAATTAATAAATTCTCTCGAAAGGGTAATATTTTACCTGAAATCTTGAGCACAGTGTCTCCAGCTGTTGTTTTGTTATCTTCATCTGTCTTCGGGTCATGTCGGTTGGTTGTTTGGCGTTGAAGGGATATGCGATACATCTCGATATGAAGACGTAAAGCTGAATTCGAGTTTTACGCTCCTCCTCTTCTCTCTCTTGCTTGTCCTTCGATAAAATGAATATCGTGACATTTAATCCCTCCACCAATAACCAGCTTTCCCCAGCCTGGGACAAATTAATTTCTACCCGAGTGGATTCACGCAGTATTGCATCATCGATACATCTTCAGCATCAAGCAACTTCCATTGCAAACTACTCCAACAACATTGACACGAGTAAATCCAATTAACTGATAACTCAATAACGAAGATGTGTCAGTATCCACAAGGATAAAAAAAAAATTCGCCCCTTAAAATTTTTTAGATAAATGAACAATTTGATGAACTGAGAAAAATATTTCGTGAATGAAAAAGAAAATTATTCCGAAATTAACAAGTGAAATTAATTCATCTGTTGAAAATTCTGAATGAGAATTAATTGAAATTTTGGAATTGAATTTCATTTAATTATTTCAAATTGATTTTAATGAGAGCTATGGGATAATTAATCGGCGTGTGTAGTTCTCACTTGTATTTCGGCCTCAGTTTTTTCACTAGCAATCGACGGCGAAGGGCTTGTGGGCCTTTGCGCCGACTTTGCATAATTGGCAGCGTCCTGGCTAGCAGCCATCGATGGTGACAATGAATTTCTAGCGCTCGATAAATTTGGCACATCAAGTCCAGCTGAGCCAGCATCACCAGCTGATCCATGAATGCCCTGACTGCTGGAAATACTCCGTCCATGTGGCCCATGCAAACTTCCACCGTGTAAACTTGGTGAACCGATGCTGCTTGTTTGACTGTGACCACCAGGCGATGCTGTCAAACCACCAGGACCGCTGCCAACACTTGAACCGGGACCACTGCCACCACCGCCGGGATGATGACGAGAGACGTGACCACTTGGGGCACGACCCCCGCCTCCACCCCCGCGATGAGTGCTCTGATCCTCATCGCTCTCCTCCTCCGAGGAGCTCGGGTCAATCATTGTACCGAATGTAACACCCTGACCTCAATGATTTCACTGCCGTTACTGCCGTCTCCAACGGCACAACCGCGACTAAAGCCTTTTCCGTTTTACCACGTCGACGTTTCCTTCCCTGCAATCATATCCTGTCATGTTGATTTATTCTTTTTATTGTTATTCTTATTATTATTTCGTGTGACTGGGGTTATTCGTATTAATAACGAGGACACTTTGACACGCCACTGTCACTTCGATCCACTGACCCAGCATGACTGGAACATATTTTTGGCATCTCACATTTACGTGATATGAGACTATGAAATTTTATTTAATTTAAATCGTAAAAAATTCTGTAGGAGAGTCCATTCCTCTCCTACAAAATTATTCAAATATTATAATATTATAATATTTTTTACAAGATTTTATTTCATCCGTATTTTGGTATGGAATCGCAATATTGAGGAAAATGTGGAAAATTTTAAAAATCGGGACAATTACTTTACCGAATTGTCAGATTGACAATTCGTGATCGTAATTGGATTCGCTGTCGAGTTTTCCCAACAGACAATGATTAATCCTGATTATTTAAAAATCTCTTGCACCGTAGATTTAAATCGTCGAAATCGATATGCCCTCGTACCACTTCATAATGCTCCCATCGAGGATTGTTTTTCAATCCTGATTTTCTGTTGTATTGATTCGTACATTTGGGTCACACGAGACTCATAAATTATTTCCCAGTGAAAAAATATCCTTTCGCTAGGATTCACGTCATTTTGGTGGAGTTGGTGTTTTTAGATTTTGCTTTGGATATCATGAGGATTTATCAGGATCTCCCAGAGGTTGGGATGATGAGGCGAATATGACGACTCAGACGCCATCCAATTTTCTAGGCCTGTACCTTTCGACCTCATCTGCCCTTTATGTCATTACCCCCTTCTATTTTTTTTCTCCCTGGAAATTACGATTGGCTGGAATGAATCAGAAAAAAAAAATCCACGCCATCGGTTAATTTTCCGTCTCGAGTATTGACTCGGTGCAATTTTTTTTTTCTCTCCCTGTTTTCTACTTTTTCACATTTTCCATTCGTTTTTATTTCACCTTTTCTCTCGTTTATCGTTATTCCGAGGAGGTCGTAATGAAGAACGAGGGGATCGGATAGTATTGAATGCATAAAACGTGACTCCTTGGGATAAAACTTACTGGATTTGGATTTTACGTTTTCTTTAACGAGTCGAATCGATATTGACACTCGAGTTATATTCAACCAGCGGCGTCTGGTACAAGATTCTCGTCTAAATTTGGAGAATCAATATTCATTACCCGGCAAATCCCATCGGACCTTCTCATCCTCGGATTTTGCACGTTTCGGATATTCCGGGGGATGTAACAAAAGGAAAAGAAGTTGGAAATAAAAATTTTAACGAGTGGATATTATTCCGAACGAGGGAGTATCGGGAATCGCCCACAAATGCCTCAAAGTCATACACTAGAATAATAAAACAAAAAAAATGGGCACTCAGTGGATTATTATCCATTTTTCATCCAGAGAAAAAAGTTTAGGAACAAAAGAAAGTGAGATATCGAGGTTTTATGGAAAATTCATATAGAAAGCAATAATTATTATGAATAAATTGACGCGAGTAATTCGAGTTCGTAAGATGATGATAAAATTAATCAGGAAAATTGTTGAGTTTTCTTGTGATGGTGCCCTAGACTGCAGTTCATTCACCCCTGGCTGTTGTATTTCCACCATTTGGCAATTTATCGATCCCCCCAGCCATGTGGTTCCTTATCATTTATTTATCGCACCTCACTTCGGTATTAATTCATGAGGTTTATCTCGACGAGATATTGCATCGTTTCCGATTATTCTTTTCAACGCGAAATAAATACTCAAGGGTGTTCCCCCCTTTCGAAATGACAAATTATTGATCGGATTGACAAAAAAAAAACTGTTCTTCCATTTTATCATTGTTTGAATGACTCCCAAAGTTTTATGAACGTGAAATAATTTTTCTGTTTTTTTTTCTGGAAGTTTTATGATTTTTTGAAGAGTTTAAAGTACATAAAAACGAAAATATACTTGAATTATTCTGAAATCTAGTGCTCCCCTCGGCCATCAATCGAGATCTGTCAGCCTAGAGGCGATTTAGGGGTTGTTGGGGGTGAAATATGAAGGAGAGTCGATTATTCTGGGATATGATGCGATATTTTTATGGAAAGATTCGGATTTTTAAGCGGAAAGTTAAACACTTTGAAACTATTCCCCCCATCTGCCCTCAGTAAATGTTATATTTCATGACATGAATGTTAAATAGCGGTTACAACACCGGAGATTAGGAACAAGTACCCACATATTTTTTGTTGCTTCAGAGTAAACGCTGGGGGACAAATAACGACTGAATTCCAGTCGGTCGTTAATTTTTTCGGTATACATATTCAATTAGTTGAACTTTATGAGGACTCATAAATCAGCATAGACCATCTTTACGCCTCGTTTATGAATTTCTCTAATTTCAGTAATTTTTTTCAATCCAAAATTGATCGCGAATCTATTGATTTCATCTGTAAATTTTCAGATAAATCGTTGAATTCAATCAATTAAAAATTTTCTTATCCAATTTTATTTTCCATGTTTTATTTATCAATTCAAATGAAACACGTAATATTCAACAAGAGACCGTTAATTCCTGCTTTTAACTCTCGTGGTAACTTCTCCGGGAGCTGTCAAATCGCGCGGACAATTTATTAAAATAGTATAAAAAAAGTGCACGTTCGTGTAACAATTATTTTCCTCTGCAATGCCAGGAAATACACGCGGGACAATGACATGCGTACACCCGTCGACATGTACGGGAGCAAGTTAATGCTTAACCCAGAAATGCTAATGAATGCTGATACTAGATAACAGCAGTTTCTTTGTGTTTAATAGGGCATGATTCATTAGAAGGGGATAAATCGAAAGAGAAAAGTTTCAAATGGCCTCTGCGGTTTGTCCCTGCACAATCAACAGATGCACAATTAAAGACTCATTCATTGAGCTAATGAACACCGGTTGATTATTATTTATCGATGCTTTTTATCGATGCTATTTACCAAATGATATCAAGCAATTGCGTGGCACCGATGGATCATTTTCACTGGAGCATTTCGAGTTTCTCTTATCGAGGAAATTCTGTTTATTTATGGACACCACCAACGCGAGAAATAACGACATTTTATTTTCTATCCTGGCTTCATGTTTTACGGATGGCATGAAAGGAAATTCAATTTATCTATCTGGACTTGACAATGGACGATAACTTTTTTTTCGAGAACGATGACTGAAATAATATCTTGGATTTGGAGGTGAAATGCTAACAATCCAATTTTTCAGATTTATTAAATATTTACCTACTTAAATAACATTAAATCAATCAAAATAATGATATCATAAAAATTCCTGATGATTCATCATTCCTCGGTTAACGGAAGTAGAAAATTTCTCAATAATCATAAATAAATTATTTGATAATTTTCAATTAGTGAATCCATCCTTTTTCTCCATATTTTTCTAACGACTCAAACAAAATTTGTTTCTCTCAATCTCTCATCCGATAAATCGAATTACCACATCTCAATCTAAAGTTCTTCCTATTGATTACCGTGAATCCCCCAAAATCCCAGAAGTTTATCACCGAGACGCATCCCGACCTAGTCTAATCTCTCATTAACCCCGGAAGACCGTCCCCCTGACGATCGAATGAAGTTACCTGCGTCACAAAGACGTAAAGAATGAAAAGCCCTTTGACATCCCCAAGTCAACCACCCTCCCAATCATTCAAGACCCTTCAAACCTTCGACTCCATCCTCCGCCCTTTTTCCCAGACAAATTGAATGAAAACATCTCTCAATTCTTTCATCCTCCACCGAGTGTCCCACGTAAAAAAAAAAATCCAAGTGTTATTCATACCTGGAGATGTATTCGAAGTATATGGATAAATATAAAATATTCCGCCTTTGAGTTTACATTTTATCCATAAATATATAAGCGTCCCACACAGACGGTCTAGCATGAAAATAAAAATAACTTGAAACCCCAAAAAAAAAACAGTATTTTCTGTTTTGAATTTTTTTTATTTCTTAATTTCATTTCATTTAACAACTTCATCCAGTTTCAATGAGAAAAAAATATTCAAACCCATATGAGAATTTTCCCCGTAAAATCAATTGCCATTTTGAATTCAGTTAAGAGAAAGTAGAGAAAAATTTAATTACACGTAATTATAATGAAAAAAAAGAGAGGTCCAATTGAAAATCGTTTACTACCAGACCAAAGAATGAATTTCATTTCCATGAAATTAACCGGTGATATAAATCAAGCAATTGTGAAAATTCGCGTTAAAAATTCATGAAAAAAGTGGTATCTCCGGGGATAGGGATAGGGGATAGGGGAGAGAGTCCACCAGTGCGAAGGGTTGACTGTAAATATCATTGATTACCCCTGTAAAAAATCATATCGTGACACCGGGCAATTTTCCCCAAATTAGCTCCTTCAATTAGCTTCTGATAATTCAAGCCTCCCCTGAACCAGCCAAGCCTTCTCCCCCCCCACCCGTGAATTTTGCCCGCAATTAATCAGCCCATTGAATTAATATAACGAGAAAACCCCGAGGGGATTGAACCCGAAGAAGAAGAAAAAGGCTTTTTACGAAAGTGAGTGGACAGTGTAACCTACACCGTCGGCACTTCCGCCCGTAACGACCTAGGGATGAAATAATCAGACGAATCAGAGAACCCTCTCAGGGTCCCCGCCAGTTCCTCCCCCTTGTCACCCCCCGTGATAATCATCAATGGATTGACCTGAAAATAAAAGTAAATCTCCAGTGGTGAAGGGAGGAAAAAAAAAACACGCGATAATAGGAAAACGGCGTTAGCGTCGTGGAATTCTTAGTGGGTAACGTTATTGATCTAGTGCACGAGTGAAGCCTCGCCATTGCTGGAACTGTCGGCACATGTGTATCCCCGAGATATTCCACTGGGTGTGCACTGAGAGAAATAAAATGATCCCTCTGTTAATTCACTGACAACAAATTAATGACATTATTTTTTCCATGAACCTTAGTGCATGGAAAAAATAGCAAAAATGCAATGATCAACGCATACATTGACTTGCCGTAAATGAATTCACCTTAAATAAGGGACAATAATTTTGCTGGAGGTATCATTAAAATCCAGGGTCTAGGTAAATATTGATGTAATAGCAGTGGGTGATTGGTAGGTGATTGCAATGGTAGATATTAAGATTTGACCTGTCCACTGATTTTTCCACCTCTTCGATCTCGATTGTTATCACTAACCTCTTCAGCCAATCCGTCCAAATTCTATGCTGGACCCCTGCATCTCCAAGTGCTCCAACTCGGTATTTCAAACTCTGAACATTGATATCCGAGAATATTGTTGACAGTTGTATGAACAGTCCCACGGTTTTTTTTTTAAATCAGGGGTTAACGTGTATCACCTGGAGATGATTCTCGACGTGAACACCTCGATGGTGTGCACTTGGATAAGGGACTGGGGTACCGGCGCGGGAGTGGTTGTGGCTGTAGAGCTTCCTCTCGAGGAAAATACGGGGGTGGTGGGGTTGGTCGTAGTGAAGGAGACTATTTCGTACTGGAGTAGGGTGAAATGGGGTATTTCTGGATTGAAGGGGGTGGTGTGGGAAGGGGGAGATTAATACAAGGAAAGCCAGGAAAAAAATATGTGGGGGATAAAACGGGTGTGTGAGTGAGGGGTGGGAGAGGGTGGAATTGCCGTGGGCTTGAGTTTTCTCGTCACGTATGTTGAATTCTTTGTGTGCGAGGGGGTGGTAGAGGGGTGATTCAACGCTCCTTCGATATTTGGTGGGGGTTCAATTGAAGGGTGGGGGCTGTGTAACGACGAATGGAGTGAGAGAGGGGTTTCGAGGAGGTGGATTGGGGTGGGGGTGGAGTGGCACTGGGCCATCGATCGCCTGCGCGACTGCAGTAATACCAGCTGACCGTTTTCGCACGGACAGATATATACCCTCCCTTCCTATTTTTTATTTTTTTTTTTTATTTTTTTTTTCTCATGATTTTTATCCAATACGGGTTTGTACTCAGCCACTACTTTTGAGGGTGGGGTGTATTGGGGAGGTGGGGGAGAGTCGGGATTTATGGTGGATTTTTTTTAAGAAGGTTTACTCAGTTTTTGGGGACACAGATTCTCATCTTTCTGGGTTGGGGGCTAATTGGGGGGTATGGGAATATTTGGGGGTGAATTAATTAGGGGGGTTGGCTGATACAGATATTTTGGTTAGAGGGAGATTACTGGAGATGAAAAAGAATGGGAATTCATGATATCTTGTTGTCGATGTTTGCAATCGCCGTGGGTGCATTTGTTTCGCGAAAAATCGGAGGATTGAGGCGTTACGGAAAATAAATTGTTGGGATGCTCGGCACGGGGAAAAGTGTCGCAATATTTTCCGCGACAATCGATAGTTTTTGGGTTAATTGATCGTAAACAAAGATTGATAATTCCGAGAATTTCACTTTGTCGATGCGCATGAGTTGTTTAATCTGGAATACCTTTTTTTTCAAAATTGATAAAATATTTATAAATTATTCATAGAAATTCCACCGAAATCAATCATAACCCTCGTGACTAGTTTTTTTCAAAAATTCTGAACACGATATTTTCCCAAAAATCCGAAGGAATGTCAGATATTCAAGGATTTAATTGAAAACAAATGCCAATTGAACAATTTTTTCCTTGTCACATCGAGTAGCTGTAAAAATTCAATTAATTAAAAAAATTACTACTAAGAATTTGGCACGTAATAATCAAAGTGATATTGAGGGCAATTGGGTAATCAAATGGAAGAATTCATTTTTCGTTATTGAACCGAATTGGTCTCGGTGCACACTTGCCCCCCCCTTTTACCCCCCCTGGTTGCAGGTGTGCATACGCGTGGCGCATTGCACATTTTCCATTTACACATGTAGATGAAAAGGTGTACATATATATACGAGTATTTGTGCTTGGTATACTCGTTAGAATAATAGGCAACAGACCGGTGCGGCAAACGCTCAATCTCGTGTTGAGTTTATTGGATTTTGAAATGACGAAAGGATCGTCGATGGAGTTTTGATTCACCAGGGAATTGTCGTGGCGTGTTCCTGGTAATGTCCTTGTCTATCGGCAATCATCGTTGCATTCTGTGACAGATATATGACGTATGCTATGAGGCATTTTTCATGGGGGAGGGGAAAATGGAGGGCTCATTGTTCTGGTGGTTAATTGGAATCTTCATTACGAGGTTTTCAACGTGCCAATTTCTCGGGAGAATTCCTCGGTCTCTGACGGCTCTCAGATATTCTCGTCACCGGTCTCTTGGTTTTTAGATTGTTAATACACCAGGGATTAAAAAATTGCCAACATTTTTTAGAGAGTAAAAATCATTTATCATTCTCTCTCACCGAAAATTTCGGATAAAATTATTACATTCTGTACTTGATTATTATTTAACCGAATTTTTGTTGAACACTTTGAAAATTCATTTACCGAGAACTCGTGACACTCTCACCAGTGAATGCAGCTCATCCCGAAAGTTATCTGATTCAAATCTAATTGTCCGGATAAATTGAATTACCGTTTGCTTTTGAAACTAAGGAATACATTTTCCATTGACTTTTTTGCCTTCTTCCACACGAGTCACGGAAGACTTTTTCACTTCCCGTCACGAGACAAATTGAACAAAAACCTCATAAATTATTCACGAGTGTTTTGTCTCGCGATGAGCGTCGATTAAAAAATCCATTGATATAAAAAAATACGTCAACTATAAAAATATCTAAATTATGACGATTCGTATTCAATTAATATTCACGATTTTAAAAATCAGGATCCGACCATGAACTGGAATTTGCACCGCTCCAGGGTAAAACGTTCCTAAAGGTTTTCTCATCCATTATCCCGGAAATAATTACATTCATTCCGATAGTTACGCGTCCCATCGTAAAAAAATGGTGATTTTCATGAATAGAGATTTATTTCCGTCGTACTCCTAGTGGAAACGACACCGTGGGCGTTGCTTTGTGCAAAAATATACTGTAACATCCGCGGACTAGTCACCGAGGCTTGATGAAACCTAGAAAACCCAATGAAATCCTTCATAAAAGGACAGAACAATTTTAAAATGAAAAATGCATTCGAGTTACAATAAATCCCGAAATTCCCAAGGCCTCGAAAATTCCAATTTTTACCAAAACAATAATTTTCCAAATAATTTCATACCGATGATTTAATAAAATGAAAATCAAAGACCCAATCGATATCAAGAGACTCGTCCATTTTTCTACAATCAAAATTTGTCCATTATTTAATAAAAAAATTATTCGCTCATTACCCTATTGCTAATGAGCAGTTTATTAACTTGGTAATGAGTGAGTGGATTTGCTTTTCATTAATCATCATTGTAGACACGATGTAATTTCAAGCTTTTCTTTTCTCCAAGGCGTACGGTACCAACAATGCAATTACACGTCTTCTGGATGTGACACACATATCCCCCAGGAAGGCATCAAAAATACCTGTCACTTGGCATTCATGAAGTCTATTTGCATAATTTAATTAATGAATTTCGTGTCGACGGGAATTAAAAGTAGTACTTCATCGTACCTCGATATTATTATGTGTCCGAGTTGTTGGGATTAGCTGACATATTCTGAATTTATTTGACTGAAAAATTTGGGAGGTGTTTTCATTCGGTTGGAGCGAGCTATTTAATTAAATGTCGGTGGATTAAAAAAATTTAACGGAGTGGAAAAGCCATTGGGGTGAATTGAGGGGGAATACAATTGGTTAATATCCAGTTATAATACCTTATCGCTTGATTCAAAAAATTTCCGGAAATTCTACGATTGAATATTTAAGTTTATGTGGCGGTACCATAATTTCGAAGTTTATGCAAATTTTCGAAGACTCGGGAAAATTCCGATTTCAAGAACAATTCCCGAAATCTCTGATATTTTTCCTCTGTTTTTACGGAACAATTGGACTAGAATTGACAGTTCCCACGAGTTTTCCCGAGAAAATTTTGAATCCCACATGTCCATTTTCCCCAGACCAATTCCAGAAATTCCAGAAAATTTCTCCATTTCTCCAATTTGATTCCCCAAATCACGCCGCCTTCAGCGCAATTTTTCCGGATTAATCAGACAGTAATTTAAGTTTCCACGAGTTTTCCATGAAAACTCGAGAATTCCCAGTGGCAAAATGCCCTGAAATAGTGAACAGCAAGGACCACCTCGTCTGTGAAAATGCCCAAGTGTTCATTTTATGCATAACGATCCTAGAAATTACCCTCAACTAATTAAACAGCAAGTGTACGACTGTTAACAATGGGACAGAGGTTGAATAGCTAGTGGTCGGAGAACTTGGACGTTTGAAGTTAGCAAATTACTGAATTGGCAAACGGTGTAATATCCGTGACATTGCGAAACGAGAAAGAGTCAGTTTAGTTTTGAAAACAATGGTGACCTATCCCCGAGGTCGAGGTTAGAATAACAGAAACTAAGAAGCGAGATGGAGATTGAAGGAGAATATGTAAGAGATGATTACGAGGATTTACTGAAAGTCGGTAGAATGGAAAATTCTGGCCCATCGCCAGATATCTCCAGAAAATGGGTTATCGATCAAGCTCAAGAGCTGACGACAAAATCCAGAGGGTTCCATTTTTATTTTTCATGTCCTCATGAGTGAGTTTTTTTTTTTTTAAACTGAAAGTTCTACTTTAATTCACTCCTTTCTACCATCAACATCGGCTTCTCGTCTGCGGTTTCAAGGTCTTTTCCAATGATACAACTGCTGATAGATACAACACGTGCCTCGAACCGTTTCCTGGTGCTCATGGCACGACAAAATTCTTGATAGTACCAGAGAATTTATTCTTGATTTTTTCAAACACGGGTGTTGTGACCTGAAACATTGAAATTAAATCGACCGGAAAGTCGAAGTCGAAGTTTTTCTGTAATTACATCATTTCGTTTGTCAGTTTTTAATTGCAAGGGAATATTAGCAGGAATTATCAGAAGTCAGACAAACATTAAATTTCAATCCGTTTGAATTTCCGATTTTTCCTAGATCTTGCAGAATTAACATTTACTGGTTTATCGATTTGGAGATAATTTAACCGGACAAACGATGGAATCGTCGACTAGTTTTTGAATTGTTTTTCAATGACAACTTTATCTGAAATGTCAGTGGGAGTTTGATAAAAACAAGTTGATAAATATCTTGATGATTAAACCTTAAAAACGAAGATAACATTTTTGAACAATTAACGAGCAGATGGAACCACTACTTCATCACTTAACAGGCTCTGTCACGATATTGTTATCAATGGCACCATAAATGACTCAATAAATCCGGGACAAACTGTCAAAATTGATAAATATTAACTTCAACGAGATGAAATTTTAACCAATTCACAATAATTATAATTATTAATTCGATGTTAGGATTTTGATCACCTTTATATTCCGTTTCTCGTCTGAAATTCCGTTGCTCAATCTGAAATTTAAAATTTAAAATCATCCCCTCAAATTCCCATCTCCATAATTATTACACCTCAGCTTCCTTTCTCCTCGAAAACCGGCTCAATCTTCTCGCAAGTTTCCTCGTAAACTCAAACTTTTTCCCTAAATGCATTTTAATTACCTCAAGACAATGTTTAATCTGATTTTCATTGTTCCCCTATAAGCGCAATCTTATTAAAAACTCCAGAATTATCGGAAGGGGACCAAAAATACCGTGGAAATTCGATTGCCCCGACTTTTCTGCAAAATAAAATTTTCTCATCAATTAATTATTGATTTCGCACAAATTCGATTGTCGATCTGATTATTCCATACAATTGATTGATCAACTAATTACTCTATTTCAAAATGAACATCAAAATCTTCATCAAAACAATTTTTTGAGAACGGAAATTTCTCATCCATTCGACCCAACGAGGGAAAAATCGATGGTCCCTCGAAGGGTTCCTCCGTTGCCCGAACCTGGGAAAACAGGGGAGGAAAAACCCTCGAAGGTTGTCCGACAGCCTGCGCCATCCCGCGGGTGTTACTGCCAATATAAATAAAAGTGAAAATAACAAAAAAAAAGTTAGAGAAACAAGTGGGAGTTGGATCTCAGTGGTGGCCTCAATCACCGGCCAATACACGAGAAACGAAACTCAGAGCTCTGTGGAACTTGCTCCAAGGAACATCAGTAATTTGTGCCGAACGAGGTTATATTCAAAGTTGCCTGACAAGATCACAAACTCCTGGGGTGGCAAAAAAACGTGTGTTAACTCCCTCTCTGGACATACCTTAACGTGTTGAGCAGCAATTATCGATACAAAATGACGTATTTGGAAATGATTGTTGAGCGGAGAAACCAGGGTGGATGATAATAAGTGGTACGTGATGATAAATGCAGCTGATGCATTGATAAATAATTTTTATCCTTGAAAAATTAACATTGCATTCTGCCTTTTTCACATCGAACAAAAGAGGGGCATGTGCTGTGAAGAGGAGTTATCACAGTGGTCCAAATTGGCTCGGCCACTCAACTTTCGGGGCAATTCTCCAGTGGACCTCGAAATAATGGGAATAACTCGTCGACCTTCCCCCAAGATATTCGGCCTCGTATCACCCGTTCGTTTCTTTTTCGATGCGCCTCAGTCTATATTTTAATCTCTCATTCCTGGATCTCTGACAACTTACATACAGAAAAAAAAAACCAACTAACAGCCACATCGGCTTCACGATATTCTCAGTAACTGCCCACTCACATTTTCACTCCTTTCTACCGGGGAAAAAATAAATTGCAGAGACTATTCGATTCTCCGGATATCCGTCTCTGACTCGGCTCATTCGTTATCGTCATGAACCACTTTTTGCATCTCCGCAGTCGTGCTCTGCACAGCCTTATACTTGGCCTCGTAGTTCTCACCTTTTACGCCTATTATCGAACAACCATCGACGATTTTAGACCTGTCACCGTCCCTATCGAAATCGGTGAGTATTCCAGATAAATATATCTCAAATTCATTAATAAAATCGAATTCACAATTTTACTATTGAAACATAAAATACAACAGGAGTAATACAATGACGAAAATACAAAGGGCTATTGAGTAATGACTGCCTGTATTTGGAAATCGGAAAATCGATTTTCCTTTTAACCGTATGACGGAATTTTCAAATGATCCCAGGTGAGGCGGCCTTCATCAGAGTCAACCCCCCGAACATCAGCGAGATACCAGGTCAGTCCCCCAAGAACATCACCCTGGACTTAATATTGACGAACGCAATATCCCCTCACAACTCTACGATATCAACTGGAGCAACAGCCATATCAACGTCTCAAGGTCCACAGTCTTCCGCAAGTACATCGATAAATCTCCCCAGCAACGATCCAACCCTGCACTCGCCAAAATCATCGGACACCAAATCCCCAGTGAGCCACCAGTCCGATGACACAGCCCGTGGGATATATCAGGCTGGTCACGACGTAACAGTCCAGGAAAAATGTCCAAACTACGGTGATGACATGGATCTGGTGATAATAGTCATGTCAGCGCCATCACATATCGAGGCAAGAACAGCAATTCGTCAGACATGGGGCCACTTTGGCCAGCGAACAGACGTAAGTGTCCTCTTCATACTTGGAACAACAAGAGATGTTAAACTAGAGAATCTTCTGCAGCACGAGCAGAAGTTGTATGGTGATGTGATAAGGGGTAGATTCGCAGATTCTTATTCAAACCTAACGCTCAAGACGATTTCAACACTCGAGTGGGTTGATACATATTGCTCAGAGGCTAAATATCTTCTGAAAACCGACGACGACATGTTTATCAATATACCAAGATTGTTATCGTTCGTTAAAAAACACGATAGAGATAAAAACGTTATATTCGGTAGATTGGCGCGTAAATGGAAACCCATAAGAAACAAGAGGAGCAAGTATTACGTATCTCCAGCTCAATACAAACCACCACTTTTTCCTGATTTCACCACTGGCCCGGCTTATCTATTGTCGAGGGATGTTATCAATAGATTGTACGAAGCTGCTCTCAATCAGACCTATCTTAAGCTCGAGGATGTCTTCACCACTGGCATCGTTGCTCACAAACTCGGCATCAAACGGGTTCATGCCAATGAGTTTTTAAATAAACGAATTGCGTACAATCCATGTAATATACAGCGGGGGATTAGTATACATATGGTAAAGTACGGTGAGCAGTTTGATCTCTGGAAGAAATTACTCGATGGCAAGAGCAAGTGCAAGATGACGTAGAGATGTCTTGGATTTTCTGTATTGTCTTAGAAGGATTCAGTGTCGGTTATGCAAAATGTCTAGGAAATGAGAGACTGCATTGGATTATTGTCAATGAATTTTTATTACAAAAGCTGTGGAAACTGAAATACTACGGGACGGTAATTACCGTGACAATTAGGTAGTCGTATTATTTTTTAACGTATTCCAAATTTGAGTAAACTATTAAGTTTGGTTCCTAGAAGATTGGAGAGATAATAATTAGAACAGTTTATTAATTTTTATACATTTCCCATGACGTGATTAAAAAAAATTTTTTTTTGATATGACAAATTATAGGGACGAATAACAATTTCTTGATTAGTTATTGTGATTAACGAAGGGATTTGGTTGAAGGCTGGAGTTAATTCAGTCTCTCCAAATGGCCTGCCGCCGATTGTTGATGAATCTCTTTAACATTTAATTAATTAGGGATTGGTGTGTAGAGAATAAATTTTTTTTAGGTGAAAATTGGGATTCTGGGTGCAAGATAATTTTTTCTTCACGTTGAAAAAAATAATCTTTTTAATGGAGAGGGTCTAGCATCGAGGCACTTTATCTTTTTACATACTGATTACATCTAGTGCAGGGTATGGTCGTCTCGTTGCGATTGGAATTCTAATTTATATCAATTGTTAACAATATCCGGGGTTTGGGAGGAATATTTTTAATATTTCTGCGAGCATATTTCAACGTGATAGCAATGTACTTGAAAGTGTTATCTGTCATTGAGATACGAATTTTGTAGCTTTCACATATCCGAGAGAGATACTGCTCAACCGGATGTTTCACACTCCACGCGGATAAAAATTTATAGTTTAATTTACCCAGGCGCTTAGTAATCGTGTGGTGCATTCAAATGAATTTTTATCTTGACATTTTAACATAGAACATGAGTGTCATTAAAATGGCGTTGTCAGGATAAAAATTCACCCGAAATTTCCACTCAACAAAACCATAACTCTCAGACATTTCTACACTCATGCCATTTTTTATTATAATTATTTATTATAAAAAAATAAAATACCAGGGACTATTCCTTTACACACAGGAAAATTAACACGAATCTAAAATTACAATTTTAGATAAAAAAATGCAGTGATCTACAATTATCAGTCATCACTGCGAATTGAACTATAAATTTCACTCCCTGGAATTTTCTGCTTTAAACCCTGAATCGATATATTACTAGGATATTTTCAGGCATTTATTTATTTATGCGTGTAGACTAAAGATTTTTGAAGACTATATGAATGTCAGTGAGTCGTGTTACTCGTTGCATTCGAGGAACAGAATTTCGCAGAGAAGTGCCATATGTGTAATTCGAGATTTTCCATCAGACTTTGAATTTTCACGGGATAAAAAATTCGTGGTATTCCTCGGGTGCCATATTGATAGAGATCGAAAGGGAAACCGATGAGTTTTAATATTTAATCAGCTCATCGATCTGATTAAATAACGAAATGAAAAACGGAATACGTAATGGAATTAAGTCATGACCGTTGAAAGAATTGAAGAGTTGGATAAAAAAAAATAGGTAATGACTGAATGATTGTGCTCATCATGTCTCAGTTATTTACAATGCTTTTTTGCTCTATCGAGGATAGAAGAAGAAACAGAACCGCCACCGCATCCTTGGCACGCTTAGTTCTTTATTTTTCCATTTACTGAGTGAAATTAAATGAAACGCCTTTGATAGATGCATTTTGCCGACAATCTGTTCCTCATGATCGACCAAATTTAAACGAACAATGATTTTTCATTATCGATTACTCTTACGATGTAAATATCCTTATTAGTCTGTGTACTTAAAGTATCTGCTAGCAGTATTGTGGATATTCATGAATAATTTATCGATTTTTTGCACAATTGTTCTCCCCGTTTTCAACTGAACTCCCGATGGAAAATAATTGTGCAATAATCCCATTTATTTCCATTCCGAGAAAATAATTATTAAGCCCTCGAGTTTGTACTTTTATTTTTGTATGTTCTGATGAATTATATCAAGTCTTGTAATTTTAAGGATTGAACCTGTGACCAAATTGTCGGTTCCACATGGCCTTTGTAATATATTGTCTCGATTCCGTAAGAAAATTTAATTAAAGACCTCATGTTTACATAAATTATTTGCGTATTATATTGTTTTACACCTAAAAGCCGGTGGAGTGAATTTATTGCATCAAAATAATAACTTTCGCTGCAATGTTTATGTGGCGAAATGGACTATTAATGCAATTGAGTTGAATTGAGTGTTTATGTCGTGGGCAATTGAACGTTGTAATTGCCAGAGTGAATTTTCTTATTTTCATCGTTATGGAGATGCGTCAGTTGCTGAAACATTGAATCATTCATTTTTTTTTTACAGTTTACATTTTGCCCGGGAGCCTTGACGTTACGAGGAATGAATTGCACAGGGGTACAATTACCGTTGATTTAAAACCGAATTAAGAGTGTCGAAGTGACTTTTGCTGTTTGAATTGTAGCCCACAGCCTCGAAGAGGCGGAATTTCATTTATTACGCGTTGAGAAATTACGGATAATGAGAATAATGAAACATTTCAAGTGTCCTTTCTCCGGTATGCGGTTTTATTGCGTCGATCCGGGGGAACTGGTCAGATATTTATTTAATATCCACCGGATTAGGCCACACATTCACGGACTCACGATGAAAGGAAGTTTTGATATTACCGTAATTGGAGGCTTTCACTGGAATTTTCTAAATTCATGCGTTACGAATTCCATTCTTAATGTCTCCGGGGAAAGTTATATTCTTACGCTAAAAATTTTTTGGCCAAAAATTATATTTCCCCGAAAATATTACGATTTTTAAAAAACTCTCATATTTCATCCTGCAAACGATTTCTTTGCGAAAATTATGCTATTCACTGGTTTTTATTTTAAAAAGTCATTGAAAATAAGATTAACTGGAATTTCTTTTTTCTTTTGGTTTATTTTTATTTTCTGAGTAGTTTATGGCTATTTTTGAAGAGTTGAACAGCCCAGGATGAACTATTGCCCTGATGCCATCACCGATTGCTATCGGAATCGTTTCCAATGACTCACGATATTTAATCGATCACTGGAATCAGTAGGAATCCACGGATTTGAGATTGTAAGGAATTCTCAGCGATTGAACCGTTACCAAGATCCTGTTGACTAATTTTGGAAAGTGCTTGCTCGAACAATCGATCGAATCAATCCAAACCAGTGGTTTTCCGCGATACGTTTTTTTTTCGCGATTTTTTCGCGATACGTTTTGTTTTGCTACTGCAATTACAACAATTGCTGATGATGATCAGGTGAATTGTTCGCGGATTTATAATAATTAGAAGAAGAGGAAATGTCGCGGTGATGAGAGGTATTTAAAGGGAATTATTTTTTATTGGATGAGTAACCGATCATTACGAAGGTATTTTATTATTTATTGAAACCGCGAATAAATATCATACGGTGAATTTCCAACATTTTAGATGGCTATTTATGGATGAACTTTGAATCTTAAATTCTCGTTTGACCAGTTTATAATCATTCGCAAATTGTGGCCTATTACTAATCATAAAATCTTTTACTGCAGTAAAGTTCAGGAAAATACGGAGGAATATTTTATTGAGACAGCCGCACTTTTCTTTGGCATTTGCTCCTGTGATTTTCACAACTACATAACTTGGCAGGCTTTCCATTCATTTCGAAATTCATAATGCGGGATTACAAAATTTTGGCTGAACTTTTCGATTACATCTCTTTATTTCAATTTAAAGGCGAGGCATCCGTGGATTCTCTCAAAAAAACCATTTTAAAAATTCTTCAAAATATTTTTAATAATCACTTTTTAAATTTTTTTTATATATTGTAAAGAATAATGTAATTGTATAATATCATAATCATAATTTATTCGTTGAAAAATCCGTAAAAATTCAGTATAAATACGAATTTTGAAGATTTTGACTCCAAATTGAACTGACGAATTTCCACGTGCTCGAAATATTCGAAAATATTTCTCGCGAGAGTCGACTGTATCGGTTGAATTATCCCAGATGATTTCCACGGAATCAGCTGGTGATAACGCGATAGCAATAATAATTACGACTTTATTTCTGTAGATGGCGTGATGAACGTGATTTTGTCGGATCCCATGATTTGATCAATATGGATTTTAAAAGTTTGTCAAAAAAAGGAAAAATTCGATTTAACTTTGAAAAATTATCCACAAGAATTTTATCTCCCTTAGATTCAGAAATCTAGATGATAAATGCGCAATTATTTATGCATTGGTCAAATGGAATTGTTCTCTTCGCTGGGGAATTTCAATTTGTAAATTGCTGTTGTGTGCAATTTCATGGAGATATTGTGTTAATGTTGCGGAGTCTAATCACGATGACTAACTGCTGACTATAGGTGTTGTGTTTCGATAACTCGAATGAAATGCAAGCCAGAATGATCAATATATTGATTAAATTATTTATGCTTCAATTTTTTATACACGATATCCTGCGGAAGCATTCGAAATGCTTGAGATATTTTGAGCTAGCTTTCTCCTATTTCTACCAGGACATTATAATATATCCGTTGCTGCATCTTGCAAAAAATTATCACCGAAATTTTTGATAATTCTCAATGCTGAATATCTAAAAAATAAAAATAAAAAATGACATATGATGCAGCACGAGGGAAAAATTTTTCAAGGCCAAGTGTCAAAGAAAAGCCCCGACTTTTAATCTCGAAGAATAGCGCAAGTGGTGAATGCCATGTCCTTCAGTTGTATTAATATCATTCATACGCAAGTACCAGTGACTTAGTTGTGCATTCTATCAGTGCAATGAGAAGAATATCGAAAAGAAAAAATATGAGAAAATAATCTTACTGGAAAAAATTAATTGAAAAAAAATTAATGAGATAAATAGACGTGTGAAATGTTTCGTCGTGGATAATTATTTAAACTTTTTATATTTAATGTCATCCAATGTAAATTGACCTTGTGAGAGGGTCGGGGGAATGTTGCAACGAGACTCAGTAGCACTTGGTAGTTCCCCAGTGCAACATCTCAAGGACATTCGGTCGCTCTAACCCAGGGGATAGAGTGGGGGATCTACACGTGCGAGGTCCTCTACCCTTCAGCTATATCTATGTATAATCTATCTCCCACCAAGTGGAATATCTGCAAGTAGTTCAAAATCCCTCTTTCAATTCCGGTATCATCTCGATCTCTGGCTTTCCTCCATTTCGTCTTGCAAATGCATTCCTCATCATTTCAACTACATCGACAAATAAATTTACGTATGCCCATAAATAATTATTACGACTTTTCATGGATTATGTCGTCGGAATGCATCCATTAAAATTATCACTCGTATCCTCCAATTTCGTGATTTAAGCGGTTAGAAAATATCACTGGGTTTTTCTGAAGATTGTCTGACGTTCCGAGGTTTCCTGGAAATTTCATGAGCAAAATCTACCGGAAAATCCCAATGAGAAAATTATATTCCCTGATAAGCCCGTGATTTCGACCATAAAAATTCAAATCCTGGAGTTTCTCGGATTATTTTTCATGAAAACTGAATTCTTCATCTATAATTTAATGATTGATAATAATTATCATAACAATTATAGCTTGTAATAAAAAACGATGAAAAAATTCAGAATTTTTAATAAATGTTTGGAGTTATTGTACTAAAAACGTTTCATTCTGGTGAATTCGAAATAAATGAGAGATTTATCCCGCCGACTTCCGGGATAATTCTGAGTTTTTCCATCTCACGAGATCCCTTAACCCCCTGATGATTCCCCACCCCCAAGAAGTCACCTCGTCGGAGTAAATGTACCGAAATAAATGAGCAGCGAACAACAGGAAAAGTCATTTCATTCACGTACAAGACGATCACGTTACATGACATTTATTTCTCTATCTTATTATCTGAAACTCTCGCAAAAAAACGTGAAAAAACAACGAGCACGTGCTCAACCTTGCAGGAAACAGTCCCTCTACGATTTCGGTGAGAATAACAAAACTATTGACAATCTTATCTCTCGTTATTTACACCAGGAGTATGAATGATGGGAATATCAATTTATTCAGCTATACCCTCGAACTCCACTACAAATTAATGCGACCCGTAATTTCGTATTCATTATAAAAAAAATGGAAATAATTAATGAATTAAGATATTATCAAAATAATTCAGCAGATCACACTGACTGTTTTGGTAAAATCGGTAAAATCATTCGATAGTATTTCGTATTTTTCTCATCGATGCCCGGGTTGATAAAATTTAATAAAATTTCGAAACAGATGCTGAAGAACCTAGACCCTTTCATGTTGACTCGTTGGAGGCACGTGGCTAATGACCAACTGACGCACCGTGGAGATAACGCAATCATACCAGCTGGTCGTATATACGTAACCTTCGCTTTGTTTCGCCGTCCTTTCTGCAATTCACCGACATGTTTATCCTTCATACACCACGTGTCATTGCCACTCTATATTTTTTCCCCTCCGACATTAACCGTCTTTTATAATAACCGAAGTTGGATATTGTCGGGTTGATCAATCAAGAAGTTCACTGTGACTTCCACCTATTAAGTTTAACCAGTGTCACGGCTGACACGTGTATCGCTTTATAAATACGTTAAACCGTTGACACACATTTGAGTTAGTCTTTTTTTTTTTCTTGGTGAAAACACCGTAGGGCCTCCAACAATGACTCAATGACTTCCGAAAGTACTATTTCATCTCGGCGTTGTCGTCGTGAGAATAGTGACGCAGTTAATGATTCACTGGGATTACGAAATGCCGTCGATGTTAGAGTTATTGTTACTTTTAGCCTTCACTGGTGAATATTTTTATTTTCAGACCTAAATCGGGTTTAACTTGAAGAGAAAAAAAGCGAGAATCATCACAATTTAATTCTTTCATGAGTAGCTATGTGTGTATTCATTCATATTTCTCAAAATTAGACTCTTCTTTTGCAATCCATCAATTGCAATTTCCAATATGTATTTCATCCATGCAATAAGTTTCATCCGAATCTCCAGGGAAAAATAACGATACCAGGAAAAATTTCCAATCACTTCCGTTTCGTATGCGATTGCGTAATATTTATTAATGACTTTCTGGACAATTATCTCGGCAATTGTCTCAATCCACCAATCGTTCTAATTATCTTGGAAATTATTTAGTATTTAATAGTGTCCGATAATGAAAAGAAAAAAAAAAAATCATCAAATTATAATTGAATATTTGCTTGACCACTCAAATCATCAAAATTCGAAGGAATATTTTCATTATTGGATTATGAAATATCTGGATTAAATCTGTGCCCTGAAAAATATGACGAAATAGATCTGGATGATTTGAAAATCCGTTAGTCTTCCTCAAAGCGCACGCGCCTTTTCGCCCTGAATGTCAATCCCGTTGGTAAAAATGGTGGGGATACACGTGCCGCACGTTTGTAATCCAAATTATTATTATTGTTAGCTGCAGCGGTGCGCGATTTCGTCACAAACTAGTTTCGTCTCACAATCGTCTCTCTGTTTTTTCAATCGTGTGCCACCAGGAGCGAGTGTGCGCGAAACTCCTGGGTCTCAGTCTGATCCGCAGGTTCAGACGGAGACGAGTTTCCTCGGATATCCATTAACCACCAACTCTACACTCAGTCACACGTATCCATTCACTCAACACCAACCGACACGTGCTATCACCAGTTCCAGCATAAACAATTACCTCGACACACGGTGCACCCATTAATTACGCGTATCGGTTAACTCTCAACCATTGTGAAGATTTTTACAAGTAATTGTGCTCAAGTTATCGCCAGTTGATTTTACTAACGTGACAAGTGGTTGACAGGAGCGCAATTTCACGGAAAAATTAGTGATTCCGTAAGGTTTGTTGGAAAATACAGTATTGCATATCCAGTGGATAAATCCAAATATTTCAGGATGTGCCAGGATTTTTGAACGATTTTTTTATTCACTTACATATTTTATTTCTTATTGCGAACTATTGTAATTCGTTGATTCGTCTCCGGAAGTACAAAGTCTAGTCCTGAAGATGTTTCACTATTGTTTCATTGAATTAACACCTTTTAAGACTGACTAAACCTAATCATTTCTAAATTCTAATTCCATACTGATATATAATTGAAAAAAAAAAGGTTCTGAAACCTGGAACAAATTGAATAATTTATTACCCATAGATTCATTGTTTAATGACCTATTAAATTAATCATAACTCATTAACCAACAGATTCCCCAAATAATTCACTGAATTATTAATTACCACAAACAAATATTCTATTCTCGAACATCAGGATGGGGGGATAGTTAAAAAATAATGATTGACCTTTATTCCTCATCTTCCAATGGACATCCTACCACTGCCAAACATCCATTATTTTTATTTCCTCTTATCAATAAATAGCATTGGATATACGGTATTTCACGATAAGGGAAAATACTGGAAAAATTCAATCAGGCCGTGAACAATCGATCAAAGCCCCGGGGCTGGATGTGTGTAACGAGAGGTGAGAGGGTATTGTCGCATGTACATGGGTCTATGGGGGGGGCAACGACCCTTTGCCACGTGTACTTTCCCCTCGTACTCCAGGCAGTCCAGGCATTTTGGCAGGATAGGCGTTTCGTGAGAGTGGGTGAGAACAAGCTGGGGCCCACAGCTACTTTATTGCTGTCTGTACTCGACGAGGACAGAAGTCGTCTCGAAGGGAGAGGCAATGACTGGGGAATGGGTCGCACGTGGCAGACAACATGTTCACCATGTTCAGGGATAAAAGATTTTTACAAATCAAAAATTTTCTACA